>NC_058136.1:58481380-58527228 GCF_016433145.1 Gracilinanus agilis | reverse complement strand
GATATAGAGAGAGAAAGAGAGAGAGAGAATGAAAGAGAGGGGGGAGGGAGAGAGAAAGAAAGAGAAAGAGAGAATGAAAGAGAGAGAGGGAGGGAGAGAGAGAGAATGAAAGAGAGAGTGAATGTGTGTGGTGTGGCCAACTGACTGCCCTTGCTCAGAGAAGTGTCCCACAGCAGGAAACTAGACCCACTAAGAAATGCTGAGAAAAACAATTCCAAACCAGTGTGGCTTTGGGCAAGTCCTTTCTCCTCTTGGACTGTAGTTTCCTTGACCATAAGATGAAGAGGTCTGATTAGACTGTCACTGGTTCATTTCTGGGCCCAAAGGCCTTTGCCACCTAACGTTTGGCCTTTGTTAGTGAATTTCACTGTCAGTGGTTGATTCAAGCCATACCGAACAGCCCTCTCCAACATGCCTTTGCTTGAAGGCCCAGGCAAAGGGGAGTCCATTCCACTGTGGGATGGCTCTCACTTTTTGGAAGGTTTTCTTGACAATCTGCCTCTCTGCAACCCACTCCTCTTGTTCAGAGATCTGCTCTCTGGACCCCAGCAGAATCCCTTTGCCCTGTGAAAATTCTTCAAACATTTGCAATTAGCCCTCATGTCCCCTCGTGTTCCCCGACCCCAGTTCTCTTGGTTTCGGCTTAATCATTCCCCCTTTCTTCATTGATTCTCATGTGTGGCTTCAAGGCCCTTCACTAGCCTAGTTGCCATCCACTGAACGTTTTACAATTTATATTGTTTTTCCTAAGCTGTGGTACCCAGAACTAAACCAAATCCTCGAGATGTGGCGTCCAATCACCTTGTTTCTGGAAGCTGGGCCTCTCTTCCCATGGCCCACATTCCCATCATCTAGGGACCAGTCACAGCTTTCACCTTTCCTCATCCTCATAACATCCCTGTGAGGGCTATGGGGCCAAGGATGATTACTTCACTTTTGCAGATGGAGAAAATGGGGTTCAGATTAAGTGATGGGTCCTGGATCACCACTAACTAATAGCCATTGATGGGCTTCTTTACAGTTTTCAAAGTCGTTTCCCATTCCGGAGCTCATTTAATCCTCTGAATCCCTTGGGTGGGGAATACAAGACAGGAATCATCCCCATTTGATAGATGAGGAAACTGAGGCTGAATGGGGAAGTGACTTGCTTAAGGTCACATAGCCAGTTAGTGGCAGTGGCAGTACTTGAACCCAGGTCTCGGTGACATAATTAGCATGGTTCAGCCCATCATTAGACCTTCTCCTAGACGCCACTGCTTTCTCCCCTAATGACTGCCAAAACCTCTCTCCCAAAGCAAGATGCCCTCGATGGCTCCTAACGTGGGCGAGATGGGACAGGTTGGTTGTAACTTCAGTTGCTTAACTTTTGATCCAGAATTTTTCCTAAGTTTACCAAGCAGGAAGCCAATGAAAGACTGAGAACCTGATGTAAGAGATAAATGGATTCTCCCAGGCTGCTGAGTCCACCCCACAGACCACAGGTTCCCCCCTCTCCCAAGGAAGGATTTTAGGGAACCAGGAAAGGGACAAGGCCTGGTTCCCTTCCCCCACCCTCTGACTGGCTTCCTCCCTAGAGCCTCATTTCTTTAGTTCCAGGTTGTGCTCACGGTTGGCTGGACAAGCTTCTGGGAAAGGAGGCTAAGCCAGCCTCAGTGGCCACTGCCTGAGAGTGAATGAAGACTCTGTGGCAAATGTGAATGAGAGGAATGTGAGAGAGCAGGAAAGGGGAAGGAAGGGGAGGGCACCTGGGGCAGCATGGCTGGGCCCCGACGTTCCTCCTCGTCTATCCCCGAAGCATCCCGTACCTGTTTCTCACCGCTGGGCTTCCTGTAGCTAAGCAGCAGCTCCACTGCCCCGACCACCTCCTTGCGGATGGCATAGAGCAAGGCATCACCCACGTAGACGCTGTGGTTCAGTAGCAGCTCCATGATCTCGAGGTTCTCATTTTCGATGGCGATGAGCAGGGCGCTACGGCCCAGGGGGTCCATGCAATTGATGTTGACATTGTAGTAGATTTCGGCCTCGTGCAGCACCTGCTTCACGCTGGCATAGTCGCCCTTTTCCACGGCAGTGAGGAAGGCTTTTTCCTCTGCGGAGAGCTCGGCCTCCGCCCGCACGATCTGCAGCGGGATGCGGTCCCGGTAGGGTGAGTAGTTCACCTTCTTGTAGTAAAGCTGGGCCATGGTTCATAATGGCATTTTCTACACCTGGGAGGGGGGAGAAAAGGAGAACAGACATGGAACAAAGAACCTCTGGACCTCAAACGACCCGGGGAGGAGTGGTACAGGCACGGAGGGGAGGGAATATCTGTAAGCCGGCTGGTCACTCACACCATACAAGATCGAAGTTATAGGTGAAAGGAACCTAGGAGGCCATCTAGGCCACTGCCTTCATTTTACAGAGAAGGAAACCGAGGACTTGCCTAGGGTTCAATAGCTAGTAAGTGGCAGAGGCAGGATTAGGTCCCGGATCCTCGGATTCCAGGATCTTTCCATGGTACCGAAGGGTCTCTGGGCTGAAAAATCCCAGGCATGTTTTCAGTACAAAATATCTAGCTCATCTTTCCATGCATGAAAATAGGAAAGAGGGAGAAAGACAAATAGCATCTCTTTATTCCAGTCCTAGGTTTCCTTTCACCCAAACCCGGGAACCAAGGTGAAAGCTCAGGAAAGCAAGGAGCTATGGCTTGGAGACTCTGCTTGATGTAGCTCAGTGGTTCCCAAACTTTTTTGGCCTCCCACCCCCTTTCCAGAAAAAATATTCCTTAGCCCCCTGGAAGTTAATTAAAAAAAATTTTTAATAGCAATGAATAGGAAAGATCAATGCACCTGTGGCCATCACCGCCCCCCTGCATCACTGCAGCACCCACCAGGGGGCGGTGGCGCCCACTTTGGGAATCACTGATGTAGAGCCATGAAACGAACACAAGTGTACACAAGGGAAAACCGTCGGGTAGATCTCAGCCAAAGCCACAGAGCATTTAATGGTGCCAATTTCAGTACGTACAAGAAAGCTTTCCTCGGTGTCTACAAGGTTAATCCTTGTTCTGGTCTCCAAGGATACAAGGGAAAACATGGCCCACCAGCTCCAAGCTCCCAATCTCAGTGTCATCCTTGTTTCCTCACTCTCCCATAATGCACAGATCCCATCACCAAATCTCACATCTGACTCCTCTCCACTCCCACAGCTACCGCCTTAGGCCTGGCACTCACATCGCCTCTTGTCTAAATGACTGTAGCAGCCTCTTAACTGGTCTCCCTGCGCCTTGATCAAGCAAGTCCCACCTACCCCACTCTAGTTCATCCTAGCTGCCAAAGTGATTTTTCTAAAGTGTGGACCTGACCACGTGTCCTCGACTCGGTCAACTCCGCTGACTTCCTGTTGCCTTCAGGATCCAAACTGCTGGGTTTAGGCTTTAAAGTTCGACAGGACCTGGCCCCATCCTTTCCATTCTGCAAGCCAGCCTATTTGGCTTTGTATTGGCAGGCTCCCTGCTTAGGATGCATTCCTTGCTCGCCCTCGCTTCCGAGTCCTCGTCTTCCTTTAAAAGGCAGCTCAAACACTCTCTTCTATAGGAGACCTTTCCTCATTTTCCCCAACTGCTAGTGCCCTCTCTCGCAGTCAACCTTGGATTTGACCACTTTGTACAGATCGATCTTTATTTGCTTATATTTACACTGTACATAATTTTGTTATCTACTTGTCTTCCTCTGAATGGAAGCCTTTTGTGAGAAGGAATTATTTTCTTCTTTGTACTTGTCTCCCCAGCATCCACACAGTGCCTGGCTCATAGTAGGTGCTTCATGGAGGTTGTTCTTCCTACGTGAGGAGGACCAAAAATGGCCTCACTGGTGGGGAGGTGGACTCCTGCATGAACTGGGCTGAAGTGGACCAGAGTTTCACAAAGTCGTCAGCCTCACTCCCTCTTAATGAACTGCTTGCTCACTTACTGATTGATTGATCGAGGGACGATCCCTAGTCTTGTTCTCCTATGAATAGAGCCTGTGAGCAAATTTCTTTGCCCAGGGACTTTCTGGGGCTATAGAATATTTCCCCAAAGGGACAACTTGTAAAAAAGCCAAGTCCTGCTTGTTATTATTAGGCTTATACTCTATTCAAAGCCCCAGGGCCTTTTTACATGAACTGGTGTGTGGCAACCCATGTGGTCTGGATTTTGTGGACCTCAAACACAGGACTTTACATTCTTTCCTCATGCTATATTTTATTTTATTTTATTTTTCTTTTTTTTAACATTTAATAATTTTTATTTTGTAGAAAAGTTTTTCAGGCTATATTTTAATGCCTGAAACCCTACCAGTAAGAAGTCATCCCTCTGATGACCCCAAAAGGTCCCTGATAAAATGTAATGACAAATGAAGTCATCGTGAGCCATGGTAGACCTTATGCATTGAGGTCTAAGTGGCTGACACCTAGGAAACAGTGAGTGCCAAGGATTCAGGGGCAGGAAGCTTGGATGGACAAGGACTAGAGGAGGGAATGTTGTCTGGGAAGGGTAGGGTGCTGGCAAGGGTACACAATGCAGCCAGGTGGTCCGGGAGGCGGGTGGGGAATGTGGTACACATCAGTGGAGGAGGGAGAGAGCTGGGACCACCAAAGATGACATTGGCCAAGGGATGGAGGATGTTCTTCAGGACCCGAGGCAGACCTGGCCTCTTTCTCTGACTTGAGTGGCTTGGGAAAGAAGGCCGTATCTCTAGAGCCATGGGCTTCCTTCCAGTTCACAACTAAGGCCCAGGGTGCCATCTTGGCGAGCCAGCTGGCCAGCTCATGGCCTGGGGTCCTGGTGGGAGTAGAGCAGCTGCTGCCCCTCAGACCAGTCAGCTTTGTTGGGCAGCCAGAGAGGCACTGAGAACTGTCTAATTAGGTGATTAAGATAATTGTTCTGCAATGGTCCTGTTGTACCAGATGGCTTCCCTTCTCTCAGTATCTGTCGCCAGAGCCCCCTGGCTTCTCGCTGTCAGGAGCAGAAATCTCTCCATTTCTCTTTGGGCACGTGTCTATGTGTGTGTCTGTGTCTATAGGACAGTCATGGCTAATGGGAGTTCTGGTGAGGCAGCAGAATCTAATTGGGGAGGGGGCAGGGTTGGCAACTTGTGAAGTGGGATGTCATAATTCACTTATTCATTCATTCATTCTTTTATTCATTCTTTGTACCCTTCCTCCACGAGGATGACAATGATACAGGATGGGTGGACAAAATGGGAAGGGCTGCCTGTAGGCATCTCGTGAGCCCATTAGGCTAATGGCACAGGCAGATGTCACTGAGAGCAACTAGGCATTTGCCTAGTCAGATGTCCACAGGGCAGGAGGATGGGGAGGGACATTATACTTTCTCCTTTAATCTAACTACTTGTTTGCCCCTCGGCCCATCTCCATCCATGCTTAGCGCAGACCCTTTCCTGCCAGCTCCCTTCCTGCGGTCTCTGTTACTGAGTATGAAGTTGGCCCGGGCCATGCCCATCTGGTCTCTGCAATCTGCATAGGAAGCCCTTGCCCTGCTTAGTCAGAAGGGCCCTTAGAGATTTTTTCAGTCCAACTCAATTCAATTGAAAAGCCCCTACTATGTGCACAGCACCCTATTAAGCACGGGAGCTACAAAGACCAAAAGTCTCCACCCTCAAGGGGCTTCTAGTCTACTGGGGAGAGGAACAACAACACAACAGTTATCAGTTGTTAAACACCTACTATGTGCCAGGCACTGTGCTAAGTGCTTTACGATGATGATCTCATTGTAGTCTCACAACAACCCTGAGAGATAGGGATAATAATAATCATAATAACAGCACCTATCTTATAGTTGGAAAAACTGAGGCAAACAAAGGTAGGAAGTGTCTAAGATAGGATTTGAACTCAGTTCTTCCTGACACTACCCAGAGCTCTATCCACTGCCCTGCCTAGATGCCTGACGATTGCACACAAGTCATGCCCCAAGAGGGAGACGGTGCCAGCAACCTGGCAGAGCGAGTGAGGAGAATCAGAAAAGGCCTCCTGGAGGAGGCGCACCTGAGCTGTCCTTCAAAGGAACCCTGAGAGATGTGGAGGTACAAAGGCAGGACCTGTCCTCGCTGAGACAAAGTCCTACTGCTAAGGAGAGAAGATGTGAGAAACAGAAACAATATATGCAGAAGGCCATTGGCGGAACGGGAAGTGGGGATCAGCCAAGGCTTCCTATGGGCCAAGCCCAGCATCTCCCAACAGGGCGAGTGAGTTTGGAGAAGGTGAGATCACAGGGTGATGCCAGGAACAGAACTCAGGGCTCATCTCACCTTGAGGCTTTCTGTCTCTCTCTCCAGACTGCTCCATCTTTGGGCAAACTGGTGAGGTGAAGGTCCAGGTAAGCTCCCCAAGGGACCCCTCGAGCTCTTTGCTCCTCTACTCAAAAGCCTGTGGTGGCTCCCTTCTGGCAGCCTTCAGTGTGGCTGCAACCTACCACTGGGCCTTCCCTCACTCTACTTTTCCTGGAGCACTGGGCGTTCCAGAAAAATTAGGTGACTTTTCCCTTCTTGAGCTCCGCACGCACGCTCCCTCCTGTCTCCCGGCCATTGCCATCTCTTTCAGAACTCTTTTCTTCCTTCAAAGACCGACTTGGATGCAACCTCCACATTGGGGGCTTCTCCGTCATGCCCCTCCCCTCAAGGAGGATGCCATTGCTCTAGCCTTAGATTTCCCCTGTCCACTGGCCCTGGACCTCCCCTTTGGACCCAAGGTTTGCGGTTTCATCGATGGGGAGCTGAATGGGGACCTCGGAGGCCACCTAGAACAACCCCCTCATTTTACAGGGGAGGAAACGCAGGTTCAGGCTTGACATAGACTTCTCCACCCTCCCCTTGCTCCTCACTAGACCATCAATTCGGCAAGAACAGGACCTGGGGCAGAAAGAGTTCCCGTTGTGTTCTGGAGGTGCCGAAGGCACTTTGCTGACATTTTCTCGGGTAGGTATTCTTGTTAGCCCATTATACAGATAGGGAACCCAAGGCTCAGAAAGGTGAAACAATTTGCTTGTGGTCACCCAGCTAGGAAGTTCTCATCTGAAACATTTGCTCAGATCTCCCTCACTCTACGTCTGAGAAACGAGCACTCGTCACGCTAGGAAGGCTACCCCGACAAGGCTCTGTTGCTACCAGAGCCACCCCAATGAGGCCAAAGTACGTGGTCTGCTCTTTGGAAGGCTGGTGTCACCTGTGGGCTCCCGTTTGCATTGAGCAGCTGAAGCTGAGGATGGGGCAGGAGACAGAAAGGGCCCTTGGAGGAGCAGGAGCAGCCCAGTTGATAGCTTAATGGGCAGGGAACCAGCCTGGCTACTCGAAAAGGCAGAGTAAGAGGAGTAGCAAGTAGAACTCCATTTTCTCTGAGGCGAGGCCCCCCGCCAAGAAGGAAGAAGGTGGCTGGCTCCACTCCTTTACTGCCAAGCCCCATCCCTCCGAGATGATTAAGAATAATTCACCAGGCTGGCCCAGAGGTTTGACTCGCTCTCTCCCCTCCTTGTCGCTGGCCAGAGGAGTTTGTCAAACTTGGTCTGTGACATTTGCGGGTTGAAATTATGTGATTCAAAGAGACGGATCGATGGGCTGGGAAGATTGCCAGAGAGCGAAGTGGCTCGGCCAACTCTCAGCTTTGGCATTTTCCAGAGGGCCATCTTCACAGCTTAGAAAGGCAGGGAATTGCCTGGAGTGTGCTCTCCTGATCAAGCCTGGCTCTGAGAACAGCTGAGACAGAAATGAGGTTGGCCTTCAAGGCCTCTCTGGTCTCTTTCTCTGTGCCCTTCTCTCTTCCAGCTACCTGGAGTCACCCTGTTGTCTCATGGCTGCTTAGGGCTTCTCCCACAGAACCCACCTAAGCCCTGCCCTTTGGCCAGAACCTAATCTCCTCTTTCCATAACACTTAGGAAAAGAGATTCAGATTGATGAACAGATGAAAAAATATGGGATATGATGTAGAACAAAATGACAGTGAGAAACAAGTCGGTCAGAGAAATAGGGGAAAAGTTGTATGAACTGATGCAATACAAAATAAGCAGGACCAGAAGAACAGTAAGGCCATAAATAAAAAGGTCGGCCTATGGATAATTGAAAAACCGATCAGAACAAACAAATGCAGCATATCCCCTCCCTGCCCCCAGGAGGGGATCACTAGGACACACTGCTGTCGCCATATCTGCTGGTTTTGTTTTTTATTTTGTCACATGGGAGGCAGCAGTTTCCAGACCTGATTATAATGGAAAAGAAAAGAGCATCAGTGAGACCTTTTTAAAAGAGACAGAGCGAGAGTCCCAAGAGGAACAATATGATCTTGGCTGAAGTTACTGGCGTGGGTGGCCAGAAGAAAAGGCAGCTGGGTCTCTGGGTACTCCAAGTGATGGCCCTTGAAATCAGAGAATCTTGGAAGAGTCAAGACCAACCTTTCAATCATCTCTCTACAGTATCCCTGAGCCAAGGTCTCTGGCCTCTGGCTGGGTACTGCTGGCAAGGTGGCCCATTCTAGAACCACACGGCTCTGATTGCTATTAGGAATTCATATTAAGGTGATACCTGCTGTTCCTATCTGTTGTTCCTAGTTTGGCCCTCAGGGGGCAAGCAGAACAGGCTGAATTCCTGCTCTCCCAACCAGGACCTTCACACCATTGAGGACAATGAGCCTATTCCCCATTAAGCTTCCTTTGAGCCATTCTCCTGTGGCCTGTTCTCAAGACACCTTTCCCACCAGAGTGGTGACCTTCCTCTGGATGACCCCCAACTCTTCCCAAGGTGTAATGGCCACAAGTGACCATGATCATGGGCGAGGGTAAGAGGAAGGGGAAGGGGAGGGGCCTTATGATTCTGGAATGGGTTTCTGAGGAACGTTGCAAGGGCCCTTCTCTCAGCCTCCTCTTCATAGCCCTGTCCATCCAACTGAACACTGTTGTTAGGCAAAAGGGAGATCGAACTCAAATACATCAAAAGCCCTTTTGAGCAGAGATGGAATGCTGGCTGGGGGAATGGTTCAGGGCAGGTTTCCCGTAGGAGGAGGCACAGCTGAATTCAGCCTTGCAGGAAGCTAAGGAGTCTAGGAGGCTCTGCCTGAAAAGGCAGAATGGTGGGAGAAGGTAGGTCAAGTTTGGGAGATGGCAAAGAGGTGTTTGGCGGGAGCGGAGAATGTGCAGTTGGTCAAGAGTCGTGAAAGAGGTCTGGAATACGCTGTAGTGTCTGGCCACTCACTACTTGATCAACCTTGGGTAACTCACTTTACCTCTCTATACCTCAGTTACCTCATCTGTAAAAAGAGAGTCTAAATAGAAGAGGCAGCAGGGGGCAGCTGAATTAAACCGGTGCTCTTCACTTTCACCAGGCTGAATGAGCATCAGTGACCCAGGGCATGACAAGGCAGAGAGGACTCCATGGGCAGGCTGAAGAAAAGGCTCGGTGTCTGTGATGATCTGCCTGATTCAGGCCAGCATTCTTCCCAGATCTTCCCAAACCACCAGCAGTTCATGCTCCCTCTATTCTTTATTCTTTTAGAAACCATTACCTTTTGTCTTAGAATCAATACTCTGTATTGGTTCCAACGCAGAAGAGCAGTAAGGGCTAGGCAATGTAGGTTAAGTGACTTGCCCAGGGTCACTCGGTAAGGAAGTATCAGGCAAGACTTGAACCCAGGACCTCCCATCACTAGCCTTGCTCTCAATCCACTGAGTCACTTTGCTGCCATCATGCTCCCTCTATTCTTTCCTTTCTTCCTTTCTCCTTCCCCACCCATGGAGTCTAAGTAGGCAGTGATGACCCTGCTATGAAGTGGCCAGACTTCCTGGAAGTGCAGGGGTTGCATAGAGGAGGGTGAGGTTCTCTCTCTTGGTCTTGGAGTATGAGAGAGTACACCGGCTTTGGAATCAGGGCATCTCAGTTTGAATGAATCCTGGCTGCTCTGCTTCCCCCCCCCCCCATATGACTATGGTCAATTCCTTTTCTCTCGACCTCATCTTCCTCGCCTGTAAGAGAGGGACGATACCATCTGGAACCCAGGCCTTAAGAGGATTCATAAGAAAACAGATGTAAAATGTGTGGTAAACTTCAAGTAGTGTGGAATTTCGGCTAGCTGCTAAGCTAGCTAGTCAGTGGGCCATCTCTCCGTGTCTCTATCCACCCATTCGTCTAATGAGTCACTCATCTGTCTAGTCATCATTCCTTCTAGCTTTAAATCCGAAGACACCATGACTAAGCCTTGTACCACGAGGCTCTCTGAAATTTTAGACTGAGGAAGAATGTACTGAAATCAGGCCCTTGGGACCGCCTGGTCGTTTTATTCATCCCTCTACTTTCAAATTCGGGGACGACCTGAGAACAGTCTGAATTCAGGGCGTCCCCAAGCTTGGCCTGCCACCAAAGGAAACTCTGCAGCCCGTGCCTGCATGTAAAAGACCTTTCCGCTCCTACGTGATCCCATTTGGCCTCTATGAGGGAGGGACCACGAATGGTATGGTCTCCACTTTACAGACAAGAAAATGAACTCAGAGGAACAGAGGAGAGAAATGTGAGCGGGAGTTCATGAGAAGACTTGAAGGATATGACCAGAGAAAGTACCAGGGTGGGGGGCAAATTCTGGTTGAAGCCTGAACCAAAGTGGAAAGTGAGATGACCCATCTTGCCTGGAGAAACATCACGGCCTAGTGGAGAGTGTCCTGGCCAGGGAATCATAAAATAGGAATTGAAGCTTTGGCTTTGCCAAAGAGTCGGTTAAATCCCTTAATCCTTCTGAACCTCAGTTTTTCCATTGTAAAATAGGGGGAATCATGCCTGCCTCACTGCAAGGGGGAAGACAGGGAGACTCTCCTCAGAGCAGAGGCTCTTGACTTTTCCCTCGTAGCATGAGCCCCTTGGATGCTCTGGGGAAGCCAATGGACCCCAGCTCAGAATCGTGTTTTTAAATGCATCAAATCAAACATGTGGGGGTTACAAAGGAACACAGTTATATTGACATGCAGTTAGCAAAACATTAAAAAAGGAAGTTCACGAACCCCAGGTTATGAACTCGGCCTCTACTCAACCCAAACATTGAGGCCCAGGCTTGGAGTGGGCGTGGCTTCCCCAGGGTACAGTTGGCCTGGAATGGGTGGTGGGGCTGGAGTGAGATGGGAAAAAAGATCTGGGCCATTCAGCTTTTAACCAGATTGGGAAGTCCACACATTCTTTTTATGGTGGCACTCCCTACTCACAAACCTTCATCAACTCTTTATGGAATCTAGTTTGAGTACCTCAATCCAGCCATTGGAGGGAGGCTCTACTTTACTCTTCCTATCCAAACCTGGAGCCCATCTTGTCTCCTCAAACTTCTCTGCATTTCTTTAGCTCCTCCTAGTCTCGTGACTTTATTTGGTGGCTCCCAACCTAGGATTACAGGGGTCCGACTTGAAAGGGACCTCAGAGATAATCTAGATCAACACCCATATTTTCTAGATGGGCGAATTAGAGATGGAGAGATGGAGAGAGAGAGAGAGAGAGGAAGCACCCTGTCAAAGCCCATCCAACTAGTAAGTGGGAGGGAGAGGCATGATTAGAACTTGGGTCCTCTGACTCCAAACCCAGGGCTCTTTCCACTGTATCGTGTGAACTCCCTGGGGGAAGGACCCGTGTCTTCTCTGTTACCTTTGACAAATATTCCAAGTGAGGAGAAAGCCACTCTGCCACCTCTAGAGGCACCTTGCCCCCTTTGGCTCAGTTCTCACCCTTGAACAAGTTTTTCTAGACATCTAGCCTCAGTCTGCCCATCTGCAGCTTCTACCCACTTTTCTAGGCTCTGCCCCTTGGGACTCAGCAGAACAAGTCTTCTTCTAAGTGATTGTCCCCTGAAGAAATCCTGAAGACCACTATCATTTTCCCTCCTTCTCAGCTACTCCAAAGTCTTTTCTTCGGTTGACTGACCAGTCCCAGTTCCTTCAGTCAGTAGGGAAGGCACTGGATTGGGAGTCAGGAGGTATAAGCTCTAGCTCTACCACTTACTAGCTGTCGTGTTGTGTAAATCACTTAACTTCCATGAGCCTCAGTTTTCTCATCTGTGAAACACTAGACTAGACCAACTCTAATATCCCTTCCTGCTCTCAAGCAATGGTCCTCTGCTCCTTCTTGGTGTCCTCTCCACAGTCCCAAGCCCAGGAGTCATTCCATAAAGACTTGGTGACTTGGGCCAAATGGAATTTTTCTCATGGAACCCAAGTGATCTACCTCCCTTTCCCAGCTGAGGGAGTTCTTGGGTCCAGGCTGCTGAGAGATGGAGGGAGGGGAGCGAGGAAGATGAAGAAGATGGGAAATGTCAAACGATTAGTTTTGCACAAAGTGCTTCAATCAATAGACTCAAGGGCGAACCAACTTCTCTGCCCAATGACTGACAGATAGACAAGGCATCAAGTCAGACTGTGAGCTAAGGAATGGCAAACCAGCATCAGGGATGTCTGCATGGCCTGGAGCATGGGCACGTGTGCCCATGTAAAGCAGGGAGAGCCAGCTAAGACCCAAAGCCTCAGGGGACACGACAGGCAGAGTCACCTAGAAGCTACTTCTCCTTTCTGGCCAGCCAATTTTGCCCTTGTTTGAGAGCATATCATAGAAGCCCAAGCTATAGAACTGGAAGGGCCACTTGAGGTCATCTAGTCCAATTCCCCCCATTTTCCAAAGGAGGAAACTGAGGCCTGAGCGGGGTTTAAGGAGTTTGTCTGGACTCACAAAATGCCAGGAGTTTGAGCCCAATCCTCTGACTCCAAGTCCAGTGCTTTTACCATTGGACCACAAAGCCTAGGGTCCAGGATGAGGGAGATGATGGTACCCCTCTCCTCTGCCCTTGTCGGAGGACATCTGGAGGACTGGGGTCAACTCTAGGTATCCTATTTAGCCAGAGGAGGCAGGTTAGGATGACAAGGGGAGTAGAGACAAGAGAATAGGATGATCCATTTCAGGAGCTGGGGATGTGGAGCCTAGAGAAGAGAAAGCTTAGGGATGGTGTGGGGCCAGATATGCCATCGGCCTCCTGGGAAAAGAAGGATCAGTCTTGTTCTTCCTGGGCCCCAAGGACAGAACCAGGAGCAGCAGTGGGGAGAAATGACAAGAGGGGAGCATTTTACTCACATCGAAGGAAAAGTGGAGCTGCGGGAGACAGGAGGCACATCATGGAAGAGCTTTCTGCTCAGGTACAAGGGGACGAGATGCCCCTCTGAAGCTCCTTCCTATTCAGAGAGTCAGGCACTCTCTTCGATTCTGACATCACACAGTTCTCAATACGAATTTCCAATTTCCCACCGTGACGGATTGTCTCTGCTTTATAAATGGAGGCAAGGGTCTGCAGGCTCTGGTGGGGCTGGCTGGGTAGGCCAGCTGCTCACCGAAGTGTCACGTCCTCCGAGAGGGAGGATGCAAGGAGATATCTGGGAAGGAGTATGGCAGATAGACATGGCTAATAAAAAATATCAAAGAGCTCTTTGGTCTCCCATGTACCATTTTCTAAGAACTTGGAGAAAATCCATCTCTTTCAGGTCCCATTCATCAAATAAATAGGTTGGGTTTGTTTCTATTAAAAATATGAGCATCACCGCCACTGGGTCACGCCAGTTTTGTCAGACTTGACAGGCCCTCTATGGGCTAGTGGAGAGATGTTTTGGGAGGGAATAAGTGTCGCGGCCAGTATGCCCGCGTCCGGGGGGATTGCTTGGTTCCCGTCCAGGAGCTAAAAGAATCTGCCTCCCTTTGAGGTTTACAAGAAGACATCAAGCCACCTGGCCAAGAGCTCCAGCATGCCTTGAGGGAGCCTTCCTTGGCCACCATTCTCCGTCCTGCTTCACCTCCCTCCTCGTACTCAATTCCCCTCAACAGATAGACACTGACTACGTGCCTACTGTGTGCCAGGCACTGTGCTAAGTACTAGGGATGCAAAAAGAGGCCAAAGTCAGTCCCTGCTCTCAAGGAGCTCACAATTTCATGGGGGAGAAGACAGGTGAGCAAATATATACGAAGCATGTGACACACGGGCTACATAGGAGACGACGGAGGGAGGAAAGGCACTGGAATGAAGACATAGCCTCAGTGGTCTCTGTACATTATCAGGCAGGGTTCTTGGCTGGGAGAGGAAGTCTAAAGAAAGGGGGGAAGGGAGAGTTCCTGGAGGCAATAGAGAATGGGTTAGGGAGGGGGGAAAGGACATGGGAGAGAATAAATGTGCGGTGGGCCTGGTCGGCAGAACTTCCTCTGGCTCTGTTCAACAACCCGTAAATAGAGTGGAGGAAGAAGCATTTATTAGCTACCCGCCACATGCCAGGCACTGTGCTAAGCGCTTTATATTATTATCTCATTTGATCCTCACAACAGCTCTGGGGGTGGGTGCTATTCTTCTTCTCATTTTACAGTTGAGGGAACTGAGGCAGGCAGAAGAGACTTGCCCAGGGCCACACAGCTAGGAAGTAACTGAGGTGGGATTTGAACTTGAGTATTCCTGTCTCCAGGCCCAGTGCTTTAGGCACTCTGTTGTCGCCCCCTTAGCTGGGAGTGGTTCAGGCCTGAGGAGTAGACAGTAATAGGCCAAGCGGGCAGGGGTGAAATAGGGCACTCGGGGATCAGGACTCCTGACTATTCTGAAAGAAAGTAGCGAAGCTGGCATTTGACCACTATGGGTTCTAACTCCTGAACCATAGTTTCCAACACAGTTTTCATTTCACCTTTAGGGCAGTGGACAGAGGGCCAGGCCTGGAGTCAGGAAGATCTGAGTTCAAATGCAGCCTTGGGCACTTAGTAGCTGTGGGACTCTGGGCAAGTCACTTCATCCTGTTTGCTTCAGTTTCCTCACGTGGAAAATGGCAGGAAATGGCAAACCAACCCCAATATCTATGCCAAGAAAACCCCAAAAGGGATCACGAAGAGTCGAACAGGACTGAAACAGCACAAAGAGTCCGGAAGAACATGTTGACTGAATTGAGCGAGATGTTTAGAAATTTAAGCAGATTAAACCTCGAGGATGAACGCACTGGATAAGCAGAAACTCATGGCCAGAACCTGTCAGGATGGTGTCAAAGGTTCCAATGAGCTAAGGCTGCAGTGAGGACAGCTCCGAAAGATTTAAAGGGACCTTTAAAAGCTCTGTTGGGGGGAAAACTGCACAAATCTTCCTCTAGGAGTTCATGAGGCATGCTGATGACCCGACTGCTGGGCTGTGCTGGCCAAATGGGAGCTTTACAATTAGAGACGAAAAAGAAATTGAAGGGATTAAAGTAGGCAATGAGGAAACGAAACTACCACTCATTGCAGATGATATGAGGGTCTACTTAAAAAAAAATCCTAGAGAATCAACTAAGAGGCTGGTAGAAATAATCAACAACTTTAGCAAAGTTGCAGGATACAAAATAAACCCACATAAATCATCAGCGTTTCTATATATTTCCAACAAAACTCAGCAGCAGGAGATAGAAAGAGAAACTCCATTTAAAATCACCCTAGACCAGTGATGGGCAAACTTTTTAAAGAGGGGCCAAAGGAAAGGAAATGTTCATCTGTCAGTCTGTTTCTAAGGCAACTCTTTTGAAGTTTCACTGGATTGCATCCTACTTGTTGTATTCATCAGATTAGGAATAATGTTGCCTGGCTGGCTAGAACATTTCTGGGGGCCACATCTGGCCCATGGGCTGTAGTTTACCCATCACTGCCCTAGACAATATAAAATACTTAGGAATCTATCTGCCAAGACAAACACAAGAATTATACAAACACAACTACAAAACACTTTCCACACAATTAAAACTGGATCCAAACAATTGGAAAAACATTGATTGCTCATGGGTAGGACGAGCTAACATAATACAAATGACCATTCTACCCAAATTAATTTACCTATTTGGCGCCATACCTATCAAACTACCAAGAAACTATTTTATAGAATTAGAAAAACGATAACAAAATTCATTTGGAAGAACGAAAGATCAAGAATATCAAGAGAAATAATGAAAAAATGTGAAGGAAGGTGGCCCAGCAGTACCAGATATTAAGCTATACTCTAAAGCAGCGGTCATCAAAACAATATGGTACTGGCTAAGAGACAGAAGGAAGGATCAGTGGAATAGTCTTGGGGTAAGTGACGTTGGCAAGCTAGTGTTTAATAAACCCAAAGATCCCAGCTTTTGGGGCAAGAACCCCCTATTTGACAGAAACTGCTGGGAAAATTGAAAAACAATATGGGAGAGATTAGGTTTAGATCAACATCTCACACCCTATAGCAAGGTAAATTCAAAATGGGTAAATGACTTAAATATAATATAAAGAGTGATGGGGGGCAGCTGGGTGGCTCAGTGGATTGAGAGCCAGGCCTAGAGACGGGAGGTCCTAGGTTCAAATCTGGCCTCAGACACTTCCAAGCTGGGTGACCCTGGGCAAGTCACTTGACCCCCATTGCCTACCCTGACCACTCTTCTGCCTTAGAGCCAATACACAGTGTTGACTCCAAGATGGAAGGTGAGGGTTTAAAAAAAAAGAGTGAAATAATAAATAAACTAGGTGAACATAGCATAGTTTACCTGTCAGATCTGTGGGAAAGGAAGGGATTTAAAACCAAGCAAGAGATAAAGAACATTACAAGATGTAAAATGAATAATTTTGATTATATTAAATGAAAAAGTTTTTCTACAAACAAAACCAATGCAATGAAAATTAGAAGGAAAGCAACAAACTAGGAGAACATGTTTATAACATAAGTCTCTGACAAAGGTTTAATTTCCCAAATATATAAGGAACTAAGTCAAATTTACAAAAAATCAAACCATTCCCCAAGTGACAAATGGTCAAGGGACATGAATAGGCAAATTTCAGATAATGAAATCAAATCTATCAATAATCACATGAGAAAGTGTTCTAAATCCCTCCTGATTAGAGAAATGCAAATCAAAACAACTCTGAGGTACCACCTCACACCTAACAGATTGGCTAATATGACAGCAAAGGAAAGTAATAAATGTTGGAGGGGATGTTGCAAAATTGGGACACTAATACATTGTGGGTGGACTTGTGAATTGGTCCAACCATTCTGGAAGGCAATTTGGAAGTATGCCTACTGCCTACCCTTTGACCCTGCCATACCACTGCTGGGTTTGTACTCCAAAGAGATAATAAGGGAAAAGACGTGTACAAAACTATTTATAGCCATGCTCTTTGTGGTGGCAAAAAATTGGAAGCTTTAGGGGATATCCCTCGATTGGGGAATGGCTGAACAAACTGTGGTACATGATGGTGATGGAATGTTATTGTGCGGAAAGGAATAATGAACTGGAGGAATTCCATGTGAACTGGAACGACCTCCAGGAACTGATGCAGAGCAAAATGATCAGAACCAGGAGAACATTGTACACAGAGATGGATCCACTGTGGCACAACTGAATGTAACAGAACCAGGAGAACATTGTACACAGAGCCAGATACATTATGGCATAATTGAATATAATAGATTTTTCTACTAGCAGCAATGCAATGACCCAGGATAATGCAGAGGAACTTGGGAAAAAGAATTCTGTCCACATCCAGAGAAAGAACTGTCGGAACGGAAATTCAGAAAAACAGGATTGATCATATAATTTGATAGGGATATGATTAGAGTTTTGATGTTAGAAGATCACTCTACTGAAAATATGAATAACATGGAAATAGGTTTTGAACAATGATACATGGATAACCCAGTAGAACTCCTTGTCAGCTTTGGGAGGAGGGAGGAAAGAGCGGGGGCGGGGGGATCATGAATCATGCAACCATGCAAAAATATTCTAAATTAAAAAAACTTTAAAACAAATTTAAAAACAAAAACAAATGGGAGCTCTAGTGATTAAGTGAGAGAGACTTCCACTTTAGTCTTGGCATTTTTCAAGGAACAACCTAGCTAACCACATACGAAGAGGCTCACTAGCCATTTTTGAACAATCTTCTAGTTATGAAAACTCACAAAACAAAGAAAAATATCAAATGACCTCCGGGCTTTGGCAGCTCCCTTCAACTTCTATAGAGAAAGTGGCAGAGTGGGGAAAATGGTAGATGGGTTCGTAGATGTAGAGCTAGGGAGGATCTGAGAGGCTGAGTCCAATCCCTCATTTGACAGAGAAGGAAACAGAGGATGAGAAAGGTTGAGTGACTTGCTCAGGGCCACACAGCTAGGGTAGGAATTGAACCCAAGTCCTCTGACTTTAGGCCAGCACCTTGCACCATGGCAGAGAGTACTCACGATCATGGAATTTAAGACCATATATAAACATTAGCTTAGTTGTTGGTACTGTAAATGGATAGTTCTTGAGGAGCTGAGCCATAGCTATCTTGATTTTCTCACTATGAAAGAAGCAAGAAGACAAAAGGATGTGGTATCTAAGTGGGAGGACACAGGTAATCCTTAGAGAGGCAAAGCCAAGAGTTGGCAGAGCTGATTTTATCGTGCGTACAAAGGAAGCAAGAAACATCATTACATGTGACATTTGGTCACCTCATCTCACATTGCTCATGATAATTATTTGCAAAGAGATCACCAAGTGCTGCTTCTGTGCCAGCATCTGTTACAAAGAATGAGGCAGAGAGATGCTACAAAGTACTTGCTCTAGAAATCCCAATTAAGTCAACATGTTCTTTAAAGCTCATTAACTTCCATGTAAAGGTGAACATAGGGGAAAGCAATGAAAAATATGTTGGAAACCATGATCCAGGAATAAGAAACTAGAGAGGCTGAAGACTGAGAGGCTATAAGCAAGCTTTGCTACTTTCTTCCTAAGAATTTTTTTTTATTTCAGAAGACAGGCAGGAGGCATTGGGCATGTTGAGCACCAAATAATATTAAAAATGGTTATATTCCATTAACAAGTCAATAATAAATATGGAAGCCGTTTCCTAATCAGCTGTCTGGGTTGTCAAATAATCAACTTCTTAGATCAGGGATCAAAATTAAGGATGATCTAGAAGAAAGAATTAAAATGAGATCTGGCATGCAATTGAAGCAACTCCAAGAACCCGACCTATTTAAGCAACCTGTTGATGTTCCAAAATGGGGAAAAACTGATAAAAGCACAGACGTTGACAGCCTAACACTATTTACTATAAAAGTGTCACTGATGTGCAGAAACCACCACAGTGTGACGTAAGAGTTTATAAAGCATCAAAGTCAGTAAATACGGGATTCTCTTGCCAAATAGAGACATATTCAGTCAAGAGCAATACCCTTTTGTAAAATCTTGTAAGAGGAAGATTATACAAGGTTATGAGCCGTTTTACCTCATAAATACCGAGAAGTAGAGGGGAAAACATGTTTATGTGAGGCCCAAAGGGAAAAAATCATTCTGAGGGAATTTAAAGGTGAAACTTATTAAGATAAGATTTTAGGTTTTTGGTTCAAAAAGTTAAGTCCTACAAAGCTGCCTCTTGCTTTGGAATTTGCAGGCAGTGGGGGTTGCAAGGCAGAGTTCTGTGGAATGTTGAAAGGGAATTTTTTTGAGCAAACTGTCTTTTCCTGAGGGCTCTGACCCACTGGAGCTTGGCAAAAGAGGAAGTTTTTCTTTGGAGCTTTTGGCAATTTCCTGTGCCAGTTCAGGAATACCAATATCAACATTTAGCGACTGTGTGACTGTGATCTGAGAGATGTTACCAACTGGGAAAGAAGCAAAGAAGATCTTTCTTTCCTGGTCTTTGTGATCCTAACCGTGTGAAGACAGACTCTTGGCCCAAGTTGGTCAGAAGCCATTTTGGCCCCCCAGGGCCCACCTTGGAGGTATACAAGTTAATCAATAAGGATATTAGAAGTAGGTTAGATCAGATAGTTGGGATTTTAAGATAGAATAAGGAGAAATAGGAAGGTTTCGAGTTTACTCGAGACAAGAAGAAAGATTGAGATCTAGAAGGAAGTAGGAAAAGCTTAGTACCCCTGGTAGAATTAGGGAACCCCGAATTGAAACCCTTATTATTATCCTTTCTTTCTTTTAAACCCTTTACACGATAAATAAGGTTTGTTTTTGTAATCTGCCTCCAAGGAGTTTGTTACCAGGGTTAAACTGTTACATAACCCTCTTCGGTTCAAATGCAGATTGCTTGAGCAACAGTTAGGAAATAAGGGAAGTTGGACACAGTCTACCATCTACCATTTCAGTTTCCCTTAGAGTTTATATTATTAATATTACGAACTAGAAGGACAACAAACAAGAAATGGAAAAGTCATATCAAAACTTTTAGAACATCCTTCCCTGGCAATGGCAACATAACATTTGTACTCTTCCCATCGCAGGCATATGGCACCCAAGCCAAGGACTGCTTCCATTCTCCAGAAAGTGTAATGCCATGTCCACTGGGTGGGAATTTATTTAATCTTATATCTCTATTTTATGGGTGGGAAAAAGAGACTCTAAAAATTAGCTAGGTGGCATGGTAGATAGATCGTTGGTCCTAGAGTCAATAAGAACCATGTTCAAACCCTACCTCATACTTTTACTAGCTGTATGATCCTGGGCAAGTCACTTTGAATGCTTTAGTTTCTTCATTCCAAAAAAACGAGGTAATTACAGCACCTACTTCTCAGGATTGTTGTAAGGATAAAATGAAGTAATATCATTAAATGTTTTGCAAACTGTAAAGTGCTATATAAATGCTAGTTAGATGAAGAAGAAGGAGAAGAAGAAGGAGGAGGAGGAGGAGGAGAAGGAGGAGGAAGAGGAGGAGGAGAAGAAGAAGAAGAAGGAGGAGAAGGAGAAGGAGAAGGAGAAGGAAGAAGGAAGAAGGAAGAAGGAAGAAGGAAGAAGGAAGAAGGAAGAAGAAGAAGGTGGCAAGTGCTTCAGTGAGAGAGCCTTGATAAGAACTCATATTGCTTTGTTTTAACCAAAGAATTTCATTGAAGGTTAATTAAAGGGCAACGGATCAGCTCCATGATGGAAGTGACACTACCAATGAAGAGCTAGGCAAGAGAAATTGTGGGCAAGATGTCATTAGAGACCTGTTTACTGGGAAAAGGATGTGGGCCAGTCCTGTAGTAAGAGAACGGGAGAACCACTGGTCTGCCTGCACATATTACTGGTATCTAGGCACTGGCAAGAGATCTGGGGGAAAATGCCCTATATCTTGGGTGGGATTCCTTGGGGAGGAGTTATGGGGGGCCCAGATGAGAGTTGCGTGGGATAGGAAGGCAAGGGGTAGACTGAGATATCTTTTGGACTGGAAAGGAAAGAGAAAGAATCTTAAGAAATAATTAATTAATCTTCTAATTGGACTGGAAAGGAAAGAGCCAAAGCAGTCCATAGAGAATTGAAAGCCAAGATATGTGAGGAGATGATCAAGAGAGCCTCTAATGGCCCGAGACCTCGATGAACTACATCCACGAGTACCAAAAGAACCGTGGTTGCTGAGTCACCGTTAGCCATCTCCAAAGAACCGTGGTCAACTGGAAGACAGAAGTTGTTGTCTTGAGCTTTTGAAAAGGGATGCGAATGGAATCTGTAAGCTCTAGGCCGGGGGCAGGGAGAAAGCCTCTCAACGAGACCATGGGCAGTGATCCAAGATTGTTAAGAGTGTTTCCAAGGTGTTTATCAGATGCTGCAGAAACTCAGAATAAACCTCGCCAAGCCCTACTGAACCACACACTTTTAAAGGCCTCCCTCATTTGTTTTCATCTAAGTAGAGTTGGGGCCAAGCCATCCATCTGAATGTCGGTCTGGACCATAGCTTGTTATTCAAAAGGCCTGAGTTCTGAAGCAAAGAGGAACTGGAAGTGTCCCGTGGGGACTCCCTGAGGGAGAATCGGTGCCAGCAGGAAGTTAAGCAGGGCCTTTTCCTCCAGAGAGGAGATCCCAGAATGCCCCAGAAGGAGATTCCCTCTGCAAGCCAGGGACCTGAGGACCTGGAAAGCCAGACTTCTCGAAAGGTCGCACAGTTCACATAGGAGTGACCCTCCCCCCAGTTCCTGACCATCTCTCTCGTGCGTTGAAAGGGCTGCCCCTGCCTTTTAGCCGGGTCCCATTGGTACCTTAGCTTGAATTAGGGGGAAGTGAAGCCTGCAAGAGCCGTACATGCCAGGAAGGGGTCAGAAGACTGGAGACTGGCTCCGATCCCACCCAAGACCTCCTCTAGGTGTATGAGCGCAGACACATCACCCAATCTCTACGGTTTCACCACTGGTTGGAATGGGGCTCATCATAACACCCACCTCACAACACTCTTGTCAGAACCAAATGAGATCAGGAAGCCAAAATGTTTCGTAGACTTTAAGACACTAGAAAAATGTGCGCTATTATTCCATGGCTTCCGGGGCCTGGAAATCCCGAAGGGGCAGGAGAGAAGAGCCGCCACACCCAACCATCGCTTACTCTTCACACTTTGGCCACTCGCTGTTCACGGGAGCATGGCGGAGGGGAAAAAATGTTGGACATGGAATCAGAAGACTCTAGTTCAGGTCTCGGTCGCCCCATTTGCCAGCTATGTGAGCGCAGACAAGTGAGTTCCCCTCTAGGGACCAGGGCCTCATGGCTTCTGAGGTCCCTTCCAGCTTGGGAGCTATGAGGCTGTGGTCCTGTTAAGGCTGGCTCTACAGGCTCAGGAGGTCACAGCTAGGAGAGGCCCTTTAGGATGGAAGCACCTGGCCAGGGATTCCAGCAAGACTGATGCTAACCCTTGGAGCCACTGCTCTGAGTAGTCTGGGAATTTAATCCAAGCATTTGGGAACCATCTGCCAGATGTGAGGTCCTGGGTTGGGCCTGGGGGTATACAAAGACAAAGTGAAAGAGTCCTCGTCCTCAAGGGAAAGGAAGGAGAAGAGGACAAGTATTTCTATAGCACCGATTATATACTAGGCACTGTGCTAAGTGCTTTTTTACAACAGATATAATAATAATAGCTAGTATTCCGATAGCACCTACTATGTGCCCAATGCTAAGCGCTCTATAAATATCTCACTCTCACAACAACCCTGTGAGGTGCGTGCTATTATTATGCCCATTTTACAGTTGAGGAAACTGAGGCAAACAGAAGGGAAGTAACTTGCCCAGGTTTACTCAGCTAAGAAGTGCCTTTGAGCCTGGGACAAAGTAAGCTCTCAAGTGCCTGAGGCTGGATTTGAACTTATGTCTTCCCGATTCTAGGCCGGATGCTATCTATGCCCACTAAACTGTCTCAGGAAACTTCTCCTGGCACTAAAAGAACTCCCCCACCCCAATCTTCTGCTCTCACATGCTATTTTGGCACCTTCCCCACTGATCAGGGCAAAGAAAGACCTGAGGCTTGTGGGTATGGCAAGGTAGACCAGGCAAGTGGTCAGGGGAACCTACTGAGTGAAGGTTCAAGCCACCACCAAATATTTGTGGTTCAATGGAACCTCTCGAAGCAGAGGCTCCAAACCATGCCAACATCCACTGTGGCTCCGGGTCAGAGCTTGGGAGAGTGCACGGATACTCTTGGCAGGACCTATTCTTCTCCCAGGATTCACAGGAGAGAGGGCTGAGGGAGCCTGAAGCCACAGATGGACTAGCAGGGCTAGTGGTGGTGCTCCACTGAGAATCCCTCGCCTCCACACTCCTCGGGTAAATAGGGCTGATCCCACTGGCCAGCTGGTCCCGGTATCTGGGTCCCTCAGGGGACTCCCAAACAGGGGCTCTGAGGTAGATGCCAAGTTGGGTCTGGAAGCTAGACAAATGGGCCTCCAATGAAAAGATGGCAAGGGGCCTCCGTCAATGCTGCTAGGAAACGGTTCCATTTTCTTTACCTCTTCCCAAAGGTTGGGGCTGTCAAAGAGCCTGCTCCTCGTCACAAAACATGGCAGGTCGATCATTACCTGCTGGGGCCGGGCAAGGCAGCGTTTGCATCTGCCTGACCCAGGGAAGTTGCCAGGGCCCAGTGCCTTGAGGAGAAGGCTCAGTAGGGGCAGGGACTGGGGCGTGGAGAGCCTATGGAAGAGCTTGGCCAGCAGCAGGGAGGAGAAAGGAAACGAGGAGGGCAGAGGTGAGAAGAGAAAAGGAGACTGGCTCCAGGCCCAGGCCTGGTTTGCTTCAAGGCTCAGGGGCTGAGGAGGTCAACCATGTTTGTTCCTTTTTTCTGGTTAAGTTAAATCGAGTCTCTGTAACAAGATTACACATTTCCTAAGGGTGGGAGAAGGTATCTGGGCCTCACAAAATCAGGACATTGACCAAATGCCAGATGGAGGCCCCGCGGGCCCAGGCATTTCTGTTCCACAGACTCTTTGGTGAAGGCATCTTCCTAAGCCAATCCGATCGTGCCATAACTCCCCCCCACCCGGCCCCAAAGCTCCCATGTTGGTTTGTTCTGTAATTCATTGATTCATTTCTCCAGCCCTCACCAACGCCTCCAGATACTTTGTTAGGTGCTGGCGATACAAAGACAAGAAGGAAAACTGGTCCTGCTCGCAACAAGCTGACGCTTTACTAGGCAAACATGGATACAGAAGCACCTCCAGAATATAGCCAAAGGAAATACAGGGGAATGCGGGGAGGGGGGCCCGGAAGGGGGAAAGCTCTGGCTGCTGGAAGGCTGAGGAAAGGCCTCCCTCCTAAAGGGGATATTGTTAGAGCTAAGGAAAAGGTGAAGATGGAAGGTATAGCAGGCCCAGCGGACAGCCATATGGTTTTCTTTGGCTTTTCCAAAACAGAGAACTGTCGTAATTGGATCTTTGTGTGCAGCTTGTGCCTGGCCCCTTCCTCTCCCTAGCTAGCTTTGATTCTAGCGGAGATCTTTTTTATAGCTTCATCTGAAACATTTAAAAAATGATTTCTGTAGGAATCCATCAAATAACAACCATTTATTAAGCACCTTTTGTATATGCCAGGCACTGTGCTAGGCTTTGGGGATTCAGAAAAAAAATGGAAAGTCCCTTTCCTCAAGGAGGGAAGATTTGCATTAATAAGTAGATAAGATGATGTAAAAAAATCAACACAAGGTAAATGGGACAGGGGAGAATGGCCCACTCAGTAGAGGGTAAGAATCAGGAAAAACTTCATGGGGGAGCCTGGGATTGAGTTGTGTCTTAAAGAAGGGGCTCTGGGGAAGAAGTGAGAAGGGACGGGGTTCCACGAATAAAGGACACAGCCAGCGCAAGAGTGTGGAGGTAGGAATTTGGGAAGGAGGATCCCGTCAAATGAGCCTGGAAAGGTCAGTTGGAGCCAGGCTGTGTTGGACAATTGCTGCTAAATAAAATAAAGGAGTTCCCATTTGATTTTGCAGGTAATAGGGAGCCAGTGGAGTTTATTGAGTAGAAGTGAGACAGCACTTTAGGAAAATCACTTTGGTAGTTAAGTGAAAGACGGACTGGAAAGGGGAGAGATTGGAGTGGAGGCAGGGAGCCCAAATAGCAGGCTATTGCCACCATCCAAGCAGCAATAAAGGCTTTGAACTAGCATGGTAACTATATAACCTTTGGCAATAGAGCTCTTCCATGTTCTACATTGGTCCACGTGGTCTGACAAGGGATTTTGGTTTTACATTATTGGCTTTAGAGAAGGGGCAGTGGGTAGACCCAGGCAATGGGCCAGAATGGCCAAATTTGAGACGGTCCCTGAAAAATCTAGGGCCTGGACTCTTCTCTGCCCAAGTCCTCCTTTGATAGCTCATCTTGGTGCGGAGGTGCCCCCTGGGCTTATGAAGACCAGATCAAGGGAACACAAGCTCTAGTAGGTCTGACATAAACATCCAAAAGGCTTCAAGGAGGGATCGAAGTAAGGATGTGACCATGTGGCTATGTCATGTGACCAGTGTAGAGAGGTCAGCTGCAGGATGATTCACTCCTGGGTCATTTCCTTTTTCCCCCCTTCTGTAGCAACTCTTGAAGGCCTTCTCCTAAAGCACTGGAATGTTGGGATCTGCCCCTGTGGAGGGAGGGAACACGGAAGCACAAGAAGCAGGCCCAGATGAGCAAGCAGAGACAGATCGCAGAAATATGTTGACTGCCCAAGGGAGGGAGGTGTCTCCACTCAGCTTCCCCAGGCAAATGGAAGGGAGACCGTTATCTACAGATCTCCACCAAGTCATGGAAGCTGGCAATAAAGGTGTCAGACGTTTGTGTCTACACTGGGACTTCTTCACTTTGTTTGGGCAGTCTATCTGATGATGTCTAGGGAAACACTCATACTCGGAATTGAAGGAAATGCTAAATTGTAATTCGAGAGATTTGAAAATAAAGGTGCCATTTTCCCCCACCTAAATTTGTGGATCCCCTGAAATCAATCCATGGACCCCTAAGGGGGTGGGTGGTCCACAGACCAAAGGTTAAAAACTACTGCTGTGGGGGCAGCTGGGTGGCTCAGTAGATTGAGAACCAGACTCAAAGATGGGAAGTCCTGAGTTCAAATCTGGCCTCAGACACTTCCTAGCTGTGTGACCCTGGGCAAGTCCCTTGACCCCCATTACCTAGCCCTGACCACTCTTCTGCCTTGGAGCCAATACACAGTATTGATTCCAAGATGGAAGGTGAGGGTTTAAAAAAAACGACTGTTGTATTCCAATACACAGAGTATAGGCAACAAGCAAAGGGAATTGGACATTCTAACCCAAGGAGACCATCACTGAGAATGAGTGGAAATGGCTCTATGAGGGCATACATTATTTAAAAAGTAAGTCCAGGGGGTAGCTGGGTGGCTTAATGAATTGAGAGTCAGGCCTAGAGATAGGAGGTCCTGGGTTCAAATCTGGCCTCAGACACTTCCCAGCTGGGTGACCCTGAACAAGTGACTTAACCCCCATTGCCTAGCCCTTTGCACTCTTCTGTCTTGGGACCAATACAGAGTATTGATTCTCAGAGAGAAGGCAAGAGCTTAAAAAATGAGTCTAGGTAGAGAAGGGAAGTGTGGATGGGGGCGAGCAGAAGAGGAGGTCCTCGAAGGCATAATCTGGGGTCCTCCAGGTCCTCTCAGCTTCTGACCTC
Source organism: Gracilinanus agilis (assembly GCF_016433145.1). Taxonomy (NCBI): domain Eukaryota; kingdom Metazoa; phylum Chordata; class Mammalia; order Didelphimorphia; family Didelphidae; genus Gracilinanus; species Gracilinanus agilis. Next base: position 58,500,345 of record NC_058136.1, on the reverse strand, counting down.
TGAGGGCTTTGTGCTCACTGCCAGTGTCATCCTCTACAAAGATCGGAAACTCCCCAAACTCCTGGGTAAGGGAGGAATTCCTTGCTTGCTCCTGAATCGCCCCACTGATAACCAGATTCAGGGTGACTGGCCAGTTTCCAGTACTTCTGGGCCACAATCTTTCAAAGAAGGGGAGTGCCACAGGGGCATACAGGCATGTGTGAGCGTGTGCACACATGTACACATGCAACGTAACCAGAGTCCCCAGGATGGACAGAGGAGCTTTTAATTCCCCGTAGGGGAGGGCTATGGAGCCTATCCAGGGAACCCCAAACGACGAAGCACCAGGGGTGCATGGACTTGGCTCTTGTCCTTCATTGGTATATCCCGTGAGTTCTGTGCATTGTAGCTACTTGGGGAAAGAAGGTGAAATCTCCAACCACCCTGAATGTGTTCCCTTTGGGAGAGGCCTCGAATGCAGGTAAACAGTGTGGCTCTGGAGGACTGAGAGAAAGGCAGAGCTTCAGAGAGGGAGGGGAAAGGAGTATGGTCTTTGCCGGGCTTGAGTGCGAGTCCTTTTTGCTGGTTAAATAAAGCTTATTTACACACAGTCGATACTTTCTTGGCCAGAGAGCATAGCATGAAAACGAAGGGCCCTTTTCCTTTGACCTATAGAGATCTCGGTGGAAATGAAGGAGCTCTTGAGAAGGGGCAAGCGAGCGGTTGAGAGCATATCGGTGAAGATCGACCAGGGCAGAGACAGAAGGGATGTTGTCATGAGACTTCCGTATAGGCGATCTTGGACAGAAATGGGAAACACATGAGCAGTTTGGAAAACAGATCCCAATCCCAGCAGGATATGGCAGGGAGGGGAGGCCATGTCAGTTAGCTGGACATCTGCTAGAGTGCTCTCTCTCACTCTCGCTCTGCCAAAAGCCAAGCGACTAACAATTTCCTGGCTTGACTTAATGATAATTTCATCCTTCAAGAGGAAAAACCAACGAAGAAAACTGCAATTCTGGACCCATTTCTTGCCATCCAAGAGTGACTGGTGGTTGGGTCAGAAATGATGATAATGTTGGTAGGAATAGCTACTGCGTGTTGGCACTTGTGATGGAGGAGGCTGGGGATACTCTCTCGTGTCCTCTACTTCTGGGGAAAGCAAATTCCAATAGTTCAAAGAAGGCCGAAAGTTCTGGGAAAGAATTGAGGTTAGGAAAGACAGAAAGCTCTCAAGAATGGAATTCTCAAGGAAAGAAGACAAGTTCTGAAGAGGGGGGAGCGGCCAAATGCCCATGAATTGGAAATTCGTTAAGCCGTGTGGATTTAAGAAAGCCACATAGCGAAGACGTAGCTAACGATGAACACGAAGGCATGGCATGGTCCAGTAAGAAGATGACGAGTGTGCCAGGGAGAAGAATGAGGTAAAGCTGATGGGGAAAGCCAAGGGCATCACAAAAGGGTTTTGTTCTTTAAAGCTATCTTGTGCAAAAGAGGAAGGTCAAAGAAAGGACAAGGCTGCTGATCAGGATGGATGGGACCTAAGAGACAACCGAGAGCAGGCAAACTCATTTAATGCTTATTCCACTTCTGTTTTCTTTTTCAAGGAAAGTGATGTACATTTTGGAAAGGGCAGGCCCAAAGTGGCTAATAGGAAGCTGGGAAACCAACCTAAGTAGGGAGAAGTAAAGAGCTGCTGGCTGCCCATGGTGAGCTCAAGTCACCAGGCTCCGATGATCGATCTTCCAAGGTATGAAAGATCTGTAACGTGGGATGGCAGAAGCCCCGTCATTGTAGATCTTGGAAAGGTCATGGAGAATGGGAGACGTGCAGCAAACTGGAGACGGACAAATGATTTTAGCAAACAGTCAAGACAGTGAAATCTGCAAGCTGTGAGCTAGTTCTTGACTTGGGTTGCCTGCAAAATTCTAAGATGTACTCTTAAAGAAATCACTAGTCAGCTGGTAGCACTGGGCCTGCAGTCAGGAAGACCCAAGTTCAAACACAGTCTCAGACACTTACTGGCTGGGTGACCCTGGGCAAGTCACCTTATCTCTATTTACCTCAGTTTCCTCAGCCATAAAATGTGGATAATAACAGCGCCTACTTTGCATGGGTGTTGTGAGGTCTAAATGAGATAATATCTGTAAGAAGTGTATAGCACGGTGTCTGGCACATGATAGGAACTGTATGAATGCTTATTTCCTTTCGAATTCCCTCCCATCATTAGCAAACCTTCAGCAAAGGCGATAGTAATCAAAAAGGAACAGCATGATTTTATCGAGAACAGAGCATGCCCAACAGGTAAGTGGCCCAGAGATAAGAGGAGTTTTCAAAAAAGGAATTAGAAACCATCAGGATGTCCCCTTGATTCTTCTCCAGCAGATGGCCACCACTTTTCTCTCTGCTCCCTGTCATATGTTCAATCATTCTCTCTATCTACTGGTTCCTTCCCTGCTGCCTATTAACATGCTCAAGTCCTCCCAACTTCCTTAAAAAAAAGGACCCTCAGATTTATGAGAAAGAATGCACATTCAGAGAAAGAACTGTGGGAGTAGAAACGCAGAAGAAAAACAACTGTTCCATGGGGATAGCATTCTTTCTCATAAATCTGAGGGTCCTTTTTTTTTTACCAAACCAGATGTTTTTTTTCCTCAATCTTCATCCCTCTTGACCTTTCTGCAGCCTTTGACACTGCTGCCCATCAGCTCCTCTTGGATACTCTCTCCTTTCTGGGCTGACACCACTCTCTCCTGGTTCCCCTTTGCTAGGTTGATCGATCCAATCAAATGAAAACGTGTTCCAAATCACTGATAATAAGATATGCAAATTAAAATGGAAATAGTCAATATTGGAGGGACTGTGAAAAAACAATCTTGAACATCCGGATGTATTAGAAGTGGTCTGACTCTACTGGGAAACCATTTTTAAAAGTTAGGCAAGAACAGCGGCATACCCTTTGGACCAGATGCCATTCGACTGGTTCGTCTGGCTGGAACTCTAGATTCCACTCTATGAACGCTGAGTTTCGAACGGCAATCTTTCCCTATCTCTTGCCCCAAACCAGGCCTCTACAGAGCCTCTCACCTCTATACTAGGCTGTCTGCATTCTGGCTATCATCTTCATCTCTCTGGTTAGACTCCGGGGCTCTGATCCTGGGGAATGGACTTCTGAGAGTTGAACTTTCAACTCCCCTTCTTCTGAACCATGCCTCCACCCCCATCCTGGTCATCTCCACCTCAGGCCAGGCCTATGCACTGTAACCGCAGGCCCTGACCCAGGCTTGGCTCCTAGGCCCGCCTCTTCTCTCCCTACCTAGAGGGAAGACTGTATATTCCACAGACAAAGAAAGCTGTCATTATTCAACTTGCAATTAGCTGGCCTTTTGGAGGCCCTGCTTGATGGGTGGTGATTTGACACACATTAGCAATAATTAAGGCACCTCAAGTAGTGATAGCTATTATTTGCTAAGGCTTGGCAATATGTCCTGTAGAGCGTGTATCCTGGGAGAAATGAATAGGCTTTGTATTTCTCTTTCTCCAGTGCCATCTGCCCGGGAGATGGAGTCAGTCAGCAGGTCCTAAGAATAGCAGATCTATAAATCCTAGAACCTGAAGGGCCTTTAGAGTTCTAGTTCAAAGTCTTAAGTTTTACAGGTGGGGAAACTGAGTCCCAGAGAGGGGAGAAGGGACTTGTTCAAGGCAACAAAGCACGTTAGTAGCCAAGATTGGTTAGAACCCGGGTCTCCTGGCAAAAATCTCAGGTTAATGAAAGTGTAGCGAAAGCCAGCCTGGTGCAGACGTGGGTTGCTAAAGGGCCGGCCGGCTTCTGCTGAGCAATCAGGGAAGAAGAATGGGGAGGGGACGGGTAGAGGCAACTCTCTGGGGATGGTGCTATATACACTGGAGAGCTCAGGCCCTGGGGCTGCCCTAGTTACCGGGGCTCCCTTTCCTGGCCTTGAGGCTCCTTCTGCTACCCAAAGCAACTGCTAACATTACTGGATTCATCAGAGAGCTTAGATGACCACCAGGAGGAGGCAGTGGGTGGCACCAGCCTCAGCTGCCACCTCTTTGTTCTCCAAACCCACCGTGAATATGAGCCGCCTGCCTCAGTCTAACATTTTGTGGCTGGGTTTTTGAGAATTGCACAGAGTAGAAACTGGCTTCTCAACGTCCTCGGCTCCATCCGTGTCATCAACGGGATGCTGGGGCATGGCGGGGGGCGGTCGAGCCACTGTGGAAAAAGCTCTCACCATGAATTGGAAAGCCAGAGAGGCTTCCAAAGAAGAAGAGGAGGGCCATTGATCAGAAAGACAAAAATGTCCATATTCTCGCAAAGTCGCTGCTCTCTCCTCATGGCCATCCCAGCTTTGCTTAATGCCCGAAGCCTCTGAAAATCAAGTTTAATTGTAATCTCAGGACTGGTCTGGGGATTTCATTAGGCCAGGAAGAATTTCATGCTCGAATTTATGAGCCAACTCTTGGCTGGGCTCCTCTCCAGGCCCAGTCCTTTCGGCTGCCGCTGGGAAGAATGATAAATACAGAGGCAGCGTGTTTCTTTTCAGGACAGCCTCCCTGCAGGGGCCTCCAGCTGGGCTCGGTGCCTTTTTTCCAATCTCGGCCGACACGGTGAAGTCCCAGCTTACCTGGCTGGTGCTAAGCTTTGCCTCATGTTAAAGCAATTGTCCTTGAGCAGGGCCTCGGTGCCAGCCATTGAGACCTGTCTTTGCTGTGGTTTGCCAAGCTCATCCAGACAGAGGGACTAGGACTCAATTCGGCTGGAGCAGGGCAGAGATAAGAAGCCAGCCTCGCCTCTGGATCTACGTCGGGTCCCCACCGACTCCACTAGCTGGAGGCTTTCTCGGGGACATACTCTCGTAAGAACCCTTCTTCTACAGTCTCTCCTCCCATCCTCCCTCCCTCGTCTCCGGCCATGAGCAGACAGGGGCTTTCTCTCCTCACCCACTGTGGCAAATGTGAGAGAAACACCAGACTAGATGTGAGGAGACCCGAGTTCTGTTTCTTGGCCTTAGCGCAAGGACATAGAAGGCCGCAGAAGGATTTAGGGGAAGCTAGGTGGTGCAGTGGATAGAGCCTCAGGACTGGAGTCAGAAAGACTCTTGTGTGTGAGTTCAAATATGGCCTCAGATGCTCACTGGTGACATGACCCTGGGCAAGTCATTAAACCTAGGACTGAAAAAATGACTGAACAGCAAAAGAAGGTCAAAGTTTGAAGAGGGCGTGTCCTCACGCAGATCTGGGCTCAAAGCCGGAAGACCCTGAACTCAAGCAAAGGTAAAAGGGACGATTTTGTTTATATAGAATTTTCAGAACTGGAAAGGACCTTCTGAGGTCACCTACCCTAGTCTTGTGCTTCAAAACACCTTTGACTTCTCCCATCTCCTTTGATGGCCAAGTTCTTGGTTCCCTTCCCCTGACTGATTCCAAGCAGGGCTTGGACACAGCCCTGAACCCAAGTCCTTGGCTTGTAAATCCAATGGCCTTTTTTCAATCCTCATCTTTCCTGGCCTCTGGTAACACTGGACATTGTGGACCAGCCTCTCCTCCCAGAAACTCTCCTTTCTGGGGTTTTGTGACCTCGTCTGCCTCCAAGGTTCGCTCTGGATCTTCATCCAGGTTCGAACTACATGGCTCTCAAGCTCTATCCCGAGCCCTCTTCTCCTGTCTCTCTAGATTTTCCCTTGATGACCCCATGGGTTCCCATGAATGTAATCAGCATCTCTATGCATGTGACTCCTAGATCAACATGGCAGGCCTGGTCTCTCTCTTGAGCTCTATTCTGGAATCACCAATATCTCTTGGACATTCTGGACTGGATGTCCTGGAGGCAAGTCTAACCTTTGCTGCTTTTCAGGCATTTCGGTTGCTTTCTACTCTTTGTGATCCCATTTGGGGTTTTCTTGGCAAAGATATTGGAGTGGTTTTCCATTTCTTTCTCCAGCTCATTGGACAGATGAGGAAACTGGGGCCAGTAGGGTAAAGCGACTTGCCCAGAGTCACACATCTAGGAAATGGTTGAGGCCAGATTTGAACTCAGGAAGATGAGTCTTCCTGACTCCAGGCCTCGAACTCTATCCAATGTTATCACTTAGCTGTTCTCCCACTTCAAAACTTCCCTCTCATTGTACAGGATGCCCCCATCTTTCTAGCCACATAGACTCAAAAAATCTTGGTGTCATTCTTAATTCCTCTGTTTCCCTCACCACCGCCCCATCCAATAAGTTGTCGAGTCTTGTTGATTTTCTCTCTCTCTCCTGTGTCTCTTCTCTACTCCGTCAAGTACTACCTGAGGAAAGGCTCTTGTCACCTCTCACCTGTGCTACTGCAATACCCTTCTAACTGGTCTTCCTGCCTCTAGTCTCTCTCCATTTCAATCCACACTCCACACAGCCACACAGTACTTTTTTCAATGTGTGGGTCTGACCATGTCACTCTGAAGCTCAGTAAGCTCCAGGTACTTCCTATGACTTCTTAGATAAAATAGAAATTCTTTTGGTTGGCATTTAAAGCTAGAGCTGCCCTGTTACACATTGCTTGCCCCCACACGCTCTTAAATGGTCCAAGAAACCTGGCCTTCCTGCAGGTTCTTCCACATGCCACATCATCTCCCATTTCTGTCCCTTTCCCCTTGTTGGCCACAGCCTACACCTATGACCTCTGCCTCATGGACTCTTTGATTTCGTCTATCGCGACTCAAGGGCCACTTTTGCCATGATGCCTCTCCTAGGCCCTCCAGCTGCTAGAGCCTTCTGCTCCCTACCCTCCAAGGTTACGCCATAAGTGCTTTGAATATATGTCTCTACATGTGTGTGTTGCCTCCACCATTAGACTGTAAGCTCACTTAAGGCAGGCACTGCTTCACTTTTGTACTGGTGCTTAATAAATACTTATTGACCAACGGATCGGACTTACCTTCAAGGGCTGGTCTTGGGAAAGGAGGGACTTCTACTTTTCCGTACACCTGACTCCAAGAGCAAAAGGATTTCTATGGTCCCAGGATCTCCCTAACAAGAAAAGGGGTAAGATTAGTATTTTCCAGTTCTTCATGATGGCACTTGGAATCTTTCTTACTATTTCAAATAAAATGCTAACCATTGAATACTACATTTAGGAGAATCTCAGGGCTGCCTCCTTTTACCCCCAAAACAGTGCAAATGAGAGATTGGCCTCATCCTAGAAAATGCCAACACTTTCTTGGTTAAGGAAGGACAACTAACAGGGTAAAAGAAAGACTTAAGGAATGCTCATCTTACCTTCCTCACAGCCTGCGACTGGTGGCCATGAAGACCTCCTCCATGTCTTTTAGACATGGGGCAGATTTTAAGACATCCTCTAGGGCAGAGTCAAGATGGAAAGTAGCAGGAAAAATTACAGCTGAGCTCTCCAACACAGCTCCCCCATAACATTCTAGAAAATGGTCTACGCCCAATCCTGATCTGGAAATTTTAAAAAAATCACAGCGAGGGGGCAGCTGGGTAGCTCAGTGGATTGAGAGCCATGCCTAGAGATGGGAGGTCCTAGGTTCAAATCCAGCCTCAGACACTTCCCACCTGTGTGACCCTGGGCAAGTCACTTGACCCCCATTGCCTACCCTTACCACTCTTCCACCTAAGAGCCAATACACAGAAGTTAAGGGTTTAAAATTAAAAAAAAATCACAGCGAGTCATATTTTCATCGCAGGTTGGCATAGGGAGACAGAGAGGTCTATGGACATTGGGGACAGAGCCTGGCCGGGGCATGTTGTTAACAGAGCGTTCTAGTGCTACACACCAAAGAAAGAAGATGTGCTAGCCCCATACAGGGGATCCCCAATTTATTCAAAATGTAGAAACAGGTATCACCTGGCATCTATTTTTTACTACCAAATTTTGGGTCCCAGATCTCAAAGGAAGACTGAGCAGGGGATGGAGTTCTAGAGTGAGAAGCCGATTATAGGCTCTTGGCTATGTACTGAGCAAAGAAAAAGTTTAGAGGCTAATAGTAGTTATGTGGCTCTAACCCCAGGAAATGAGCAGGGTCTCAGTTTCAGCCTCTGGCCTAGGCTGATGATTATATCGGAATGATGAGAGCAGAGATTCAGATCAAAGGGGAGCCTACAGTTCTATAATTCTGAATTTGCAGAGTTTTCCAGTTGTTTTGTAGTGCTTGATTTCAGCAGGAGTCTACTGGAACTTCCAACCATGAATAAACACACAGGAGTGTTGAGCAGACTCAAACTTAGGTCAAGAACTTGCAGAGCTCAGACTAGGAGGGCACTGATTAGACTTTGCACTGAATTATACCACTGTGGACGCACTTGGAAGCTTGCAGGTACCCAGACTGAATTGTTTCAGATAGCCTAGAATAGGACAACACTTAATACTCAAAGTAAGCAGCAGAAAGACCTAAGAGGATAAAAGCTCAGCTCAAAACATTCCTACCAGAGGTGAACAGAGAATAATAGCCTTAACATAAAGTCACAAGTCAGGAAGCAGTTTGGAAGAATAAATCATAAAAAAGAAATCCCATCATAAAGAGTTATTATGGCGATTGTGTTGCTCAAAGACACAACCCCTGAAGAACAGAATGGCTCCAAGATATTTACAAGTAAAAGTCTTAAAGAAAAACATTACGTAGGCACAGGTTCAACTAGAATTTATAAAAGAGTTGAAGGGTTAAAAACCCCAACAAAAAGAAATCTAAAAATAAAATGAAAATATTAAAGTAAAATGAGAAAAGAAATGAGAAGTAATGGAAGAAAGATTTAGAAAGAGAATTAACAATTTGGAACAAGAGGTACAAACTCCATGAAAATTAACATTGAACAGATAGAAGCTAATGACCCCCCAGAAGACATCAAGAAATATTAAGACTGCAAAGTAGGAGAAAATGTCAGGTGTATAGTAATAAAAACAATTGACCTGGAAAACAGATCAATGGGAGAGAATTTAAGAATCATTAGAGGATCCAAACACTATGACAGCAACAAAAACAAGCTTCCAGATAGCTTAGTTCAAAAAATCATAAAAGAAGCCTTCCTAGATCTCTTAGAACAAAAAAAAAAAGCAAAAAAGAAACAGAATCCGAAACTTCCAGGGATATTATAGGCAAAATCCAGACTTTCCAGACCAAGGGAAAAATATTTTGAGCAGTCAGAAAAAAATTCAAGTACCCAGGAGTCACTGTCAAGATCACAGAAATTTTAGCAACTACCACTATAAAGGAGAGGAGAGCTTAGAATATGGTATTCCTGAAGGCAAAAGACACAGGGTTATAGTCACAAACAACTTACCTAGCAAAAATGAATATAACCCTATAGGAGAAATTTGCTCTTTAATGAAATAGAAGAATTCCAAGCGTTCTTGGTGAAAAGACCAGAGATGAGTAGAAATTTTGAAATACGTATGAGTCAAGAAAGGTATAAAAAGTAAACATGAATCAGTCATAAGGGACTAAAAGATAAACTGTATACATTCTCTTTTTAAAAAATAACCCTTACTTTCTATCTTAGTATCAATTCTAAGATAGAAGAGGGGCAAGGGCTAGGCAATCAGAGTTAAGTGACTTGCCTAGGATTACACAGCTAGGAAGTATCTAAGGTCAGATTTGAATCCAGGTCCTTCTGACTCTAGTACTCGTGCTCCATCCATTGACTTGCCTAGCCACCTCTGTATAAATTCTAAGATAGGGTGATAACGCATGTGTTCCTTTAGAACTCCATCATCATTAAAATGAGAGGGGGAGTCACAGAGGGAGTTGAATTAGAAGACCTGAGGGTGGTTTGATTATAATAGCTAACAGTTCTATCGAGCTTACTACATTCCTGGACTTGAACTCAGGTCTTCCTCATTCCAGACCTGGTTCTCTTTCTACTGCACCACCTTTTAGAAGAATGTAAGGGGAGGGGAAGAGTAATGTACTGGGTGGAAGGAGAAAGAGAGGAAGGATGAGGATAATTGTCTCTCTTAAAGAAGGGATGCAAGTAAAAATCTTTATGGGTGATACCTGATCCTCACTCATCTAAACTTGTCAAAGGGGGAAAAATACATACCTTGTGGGGGAGCAGGGTTGTGTGTACAGAAATACATTTAAGTAAACAAGGGGGAAAGGGGAAAAAGGAAAGGGGACATAAGAGAAATGGTAGATTAAAGAAGGGATCAGTCTTAAACAAAATAAAATTTTAAGGAGAGTGGATTTCAAAGAGGGGATTCAAATAAGGGTGGAAAAGGATAAAAAAAACCTGTTATTGAACTCTGAGTGAAGGAAAATAAAAAGAGGCAAGGAGCAGATGCAGATTATCCTAAACCTAGGGCACTGGTGCCTTAGTTCACTCCTGCTCTCTCATCCTCTTCCTTTTTACAAAGAGGGAGTGGGAAACAAAGAGAAGAAAAAAGTATAAGAGAATAGGATGGAACAACTTTAATTGTGAATGGGATAAAGTCATCCATAAAAGAGAAGAGTAGAGCAGAATGAATTAGAAAGCAAAGTCCAACAATAGTGGATTTCCAAGAAAAATACTTGAAACAGGAAGATAAAAAGTTGAAATAAGGGTATGGAGCAAAATGTGGTATGCTTCAGCAACAAAAGGCAGGGATAGTAGTCATGATTTCAAACAAAGCAACAACAGATAAACTTAATTAAAAGAGATAAACAGGAGGGGGCAGCTGGGTAGCTCAGTGGATTGAGAGCCAGGCCTAGAGACAGGAGGTCCTAGGTTCAAATCCGGCCTCAGCCACTTCCCAGCTGTGTGACCCTGGGCAAGTCACTTGACCCCCATTACCTACCCTTACCAATCTTCCACCTATAAGTCAATACACAGAAGTTAAGGGTTTAAAAATTAAAAAAAAAGAGATAAACAGGAAAACTACAGTTTGCTGAATTAATATCAGTACTATGGTCCAAATGGTATAGCATCTAAATACTCAGTCAAATTAGTTAATTTATAGGGAGAAATATATTAATACTATCATAATGGGAGGTTTCAATTTACCACTTTCATACCTAGATAAATATAAACAAAAACTAAACAAAAAAAGTGGAGGATGTGAATAGAATTTTAGAAAAGTTAGATGTGATGGATCCCTAGAGATATTGAATGGAAATAGAAAGGAATACATCTAGGTCCTGATTACTGTGAATAAAGAATTTCCTGATATGGTCACATTATTTGAACTTACATTGCCTTATTTCCCTTAGGCTAGAGCCAACTGCCATATTTTACATAATTATATATTTAAACAGTTTGAATTCAAATACATACAATTTCTTTAAGAGATTTGTTATTTGCATTGATTGGGACCTAACTGTATACATATTTCTCAGCTGTTCATGGCACCTTTGCAAAAAATGACCATGAAATTCATCATGAAATGAAGGAATAAAAGCCCATAAAATGCAGAAAAGCAAAAATATTCAGCACTTTTTTTTAAACCCTTGTACTTCGGTGTATTGTCTCATAGGTGGAAGATTGGTAAGGGTAGGCAATGGGGGTCAAGTGACTTGCCCAGGGTCACACAGCTGGGAAGTGGCTGAGGCCGGGTTTGAACCTAGGACCTCCTGTCTCTAGGCCTGACTCTCACTCCACTGAGCTACCCAGCTGCCCCATTCAGCACTTTTTAATGGACCACAATGCAACAAAAATTATGTTCACTAAAGGGACACCGAAGAAACAATTAAAAATTAATCAGGGGCTAAATAACTGAATCCAAAAGAATGAGTTGGTCAAAAAACAAACCAAGAAACAATCGATAATTTCATTAAAGATAATGATAACAATGACTCAACATACTAAAAATTTTTAGATGGAGCCAAAGCAGTCCTTAAGGTAAAATTTATCTCTAAACAATTTCAGCAATAAAAGAGAAAAAGAATAGTTTAATGGGCTGAACATATAACTAGAAAAACCCTAAAAACCCAACAAATTACACTTCTTCACACATAATTAAATACCAAAATAGAAATCTTGAAAATCATAGAAAAGATAAACAGAATTGAAAGCAAAATAACCAATGAATTAATAAATAAAATTAGGAACTAAAAAAACACAAAACAGATAAACCATTAGCTAGTCTTATTTAAAAAATAAAGAAAAAAACCAAATAACTAGTATCAAGAATGAAAAAGGTTAATTCACAACCAATGAAGAAATAAATTATTTGTTATGATTTCGCCCCATCATGTGCCAATAAAACTGACAATTTAAATGAAATGAATTAATATTTATCAAAATACAAAATGATTAAGGCAATAAGAAATAGAGAACTTAAATAACCCAATCTTAGAAAATGAAGATAAACAAGCCACAAATTAATTCCCAAAGGAAAAAAAGACTAAGACCAGATGGATTTATAAGTGAAATCTCTCAGACTTTTAAAGAACAATTAATTCCAGTATTATATATAAACTGTTTGAAAAAAAAGTATTCTACCAAATTCCTTCTACAGCACAAATATGGTCTTGGTACCTAACTGAAAAGAGTCAAAACAGAGAAATAAAACGAGGGGCCAACGTCTCTAATTAATATTGATGTAGCAAGGAGACTATAGCAATATATCAGAAAGATTATACATGATGACTAGGTTGGATTTATTACAGGAATACAGAAATGGTTCAATATTAGGAAAGCTATAAACATAATTGACAATATTCAAAACCAAACCCAACAAAAATCATATGATTATTTCAATAGATGCAGAAAAAGCTTTTGACAGGATATAATACCCCTTCCTGGTAAAATATTAGAAAGTATAAGAATAAATGGAGCTTTCCTTGACATGATAAGTAGTATGTATCTAAAATCGAGAGCGAGCATTATTTGTAATGGGGATAAGCTAGAGGCCCTTCCAATAAGATTAAGGTAAAGCAACGATTGGGCAGGTAGGTGGCACAGTGGATAGAGTGCTGGGCTTGAGGTCAGGAAGACCTTAGTTCAAAACTTAGTAGCTGTGTGGCCCTAGGTAAGTCACTTAACCCTGTTTGCCTCAGCTCTTCATCTGTAAAAGGAACTGGAGAAGGAAATGGCAAACCACTCCAGTATCTCTGCCAAGAAAACCCCAAATGGGGTCATGAAGAGTCAGACATGACTGAAATGACTCAACCATTAGTACTCAATATGGTGGTAGAAATGCTACCTGTAGCAAGACAAGAAAAAATGAAAAGAATAAACACGGGCAAAGAGGAAACAAAACTGTTGCTTCTTGCAGCAGTTATGTATGATGGTTTACTTAGAAAACCATAAAGAGTCAACTAAAAGGCTAACTAAAATTATTGACAGCTTCAGCCAATTTGCACAATATCAAAGAAACTCATGCAAAATATTAGCATTTGTGTCTATCACCAATAAAATTCAGCAAAGGGAAACTTAGCTTTATATCACTAGAGAAAGCATCACTTGGGCCACTACTTGCTAACACCCACCTGCTAGTAGAGGAGCTATATGACTACAGCTACCAATCATTCTTTAGCGAAATGGACAGATCTGAATAAATGGAAGAATAGTCATTGTTCATGGGCAGGTGAGGCCAATATAATAAAAGTGACAACATTACCTAAATTAAGTTACTTATCCAGTGCCGTGCTGATCAAAGCACCAAAGAGCTACTTTATATATAAAGCTGGAAAATAGAACAACAAACTCCATCTGGAGGAATACATCTAAAGGGAATGAATGAAAAAAAGCAGGAAGGAAGGCAGCCTAGTGGTATCAGATTATAACCTATACTACAAAGCAATAATCATCAAAACAAGTTGGTACTGGCCAAGAAATCAAGAGTCTGACCAATGGCACAAATTAGATACATAAAATACAGAAGCAAACGAGCACAGAAGCTATGGTGTTGGATAAATCCAAGGATCCCAGACATCAGGGCAAGAACTCACTACCCAATAAAGCCTGTGGGGGAAGATTGGAAAGCGGTCTGACAAAAATTAGGTATAGACTAATATCTCACGCCACATACCAAGATACGTTGTCAAATGGGTTCATGACATGGACATGTGTGACCTTAGGCGAGTCAGTTGACCCCTCTGGGCCTCAGTGTCCCCCTCTATCAAATAAGGGAGCTGGACTAGTTGATCTTGAAAGTGTCTTTTAGCTCTAAACTCATGAGCCTACATTAAGCCTTTTTTAGACCTAAGCTCTTCAGTAAATGGAAGCTGCTAGTTCAAACATCACTTACCTCGGGCAGGAGCTAGAGAGTGGAGATGGGGGAGGACACCCCCCCATGCCATATTACTCCCCTCCGAATACTTAATACTCCAGTCAAACTGCTTCCTCAGACATGGCCTTTCTTCTGTTCATATGCCTTTGCACATGCCCTCCTTCCCCAATTCCCTTCTTCACCTGTGGAAACTCTCCCCATCCTTTAAAGCTCAACTCCAGTGCCTCTTCCTCTAGGAAGCTCACCCTGAATCCCCCACACGAAAATGAGCTCCTTCTGACTTTTTCCGCATGTTTCCAATGTACTCAATACGTTACGTCTTCTAGGTCTTAACTCCTAACTCTAATGTAAGCACCACGAGGGCAGGGGCCATGTCTATCTAAATGTTGTCTCTTCCCCAGCGCCTCGGGCACTATTGCAGCTCAATACCTATCGGTTGAATAAATTCATAAACACTTTAGTTTGAACTCATTGATCAGGTCCTTGATGAAATAGGACAAGAAAAGGAAAGTGAGACTGCATGACTCCAGAGGAATCAGTGGAGGGGAAGAGGAGGGAGAGAGGAGCCTCTACAGAAACTCTCTATGACTTCCCTACATGCCTTTTCAGAACTGGCTGGGTCAGTGCATTTCCTGCAAGTTTCAAAGGCACAGGGCTCTGGCTTGAAGATTCCTGCCTGGGTTTCTTTCCTCTTCCCACTGATGGATGGCAATTCTGGATTATTGTATTTCTGGCCCCTCCCTACTCTAAGCCTAGGGAGTCATGGTCAATGGCAGGCTGATGAAAGTCGCTTTCTCTTAGAAACTTCCTTAGGCCTGGACGTAAGGCTCTCCGTCTTTCCTTTACGCCTTGTCTTTCCCCATTAGAACGTAAGCTCCTTGAAGGGAGGGACAGTTTTTCTTTCTGCTTGTACTCATCTTTCCAGTACTTAGCACAGTGCCTGGCATGGTATGTCATTGAGAAATATTCTAACTTGTTGGGGGGGGGCAGACCAGAGGGAGCAACGGATGGGAAATGGACAGGAAGAATGAAGGAAATGGATAGGAAGAAGGGATGAGAAATGGACAGGGAGAATGAGCATCAATTCTCAGGAGATTTCTGCAGAGAGAACAGTTGTGGCTAAAGTCATTGGACTCACAGGAGAAAGGATCTCGCCATTTACCTGAAATGACAGTACAGTTCTGTAGAGTTCAAATTCTGCCTCAGACCTTTATTTGCTAGCTGTGGGACTCTGGGAAGAGGCCACCTGAGCCAGGCTGACTGTGCCTGTCCAAGGTAGAATCTGCCAAATACAGGAATGGAACTTGTGCATGTAGAATCATGTTTCCTTATCCCAACTACCTCCTGGCCCCTTTGCATACCCCAGGAGGACTCCCTGCTTGTGCTTCAGTTTTGACCTGCCAAGAGGTAAGGCAGAAAGGGAGCTGAGGCAGGGGAGAGGAGGGCAGCCCGGGTGACATGTGAAGGCTCAATCTAAAGCCCAGCACGGGCAGTCACTGCATTACCAGCGTGATGAGACGAGCAAGCTTCTCTGTGTCGAGGGAGAAAAAAAATCCAAATGGACCCTCAGGGAGGAGACCTGCCTGGTGATCGTTGCGGTTGTCTCTGTCAACTGCTGCTTTTAAAGGTACAGCTGCATAAAATGCTACTTATCTCAAGAGTCAGGCCTGGGCCTGATTTAGAATCCTGTCAGGCTGGCTTAGGTTATTTATTGAAAATGTTTTCTCCTCATTGTTCAGCTTTCCAGAGGCCCAGGCCCGGAGGAGAATTTTTCCTCCTGCCAGATAATCATTATGCACTGAAGCTGCCTTTCCCCGACTTCTAACTGCAGTCAATTCCCAAACCTTCTGGGGCTGTTGATCTCATTTATGGCTTTTCCAGGCCTCTGGTTCCTTCGCCCGCTCAAGGCTTGGTGTCCGGAGCCAGCTCTGCTCGCCGGCTCCTCTCCCAGGCAATTAGGCTGACTGCTTATTAGAGGCAATGGGCAAGGTTTGCAAGAGAAAATTGAAAGTGTTGCTTCCATTGGGCTCCGGAGGAGATCATCTGGCAGTCCCAATGATCCCAACAGCTCCGTGCCTGCCCCTCCCCTCCAGGAGCACGTAAAATGGAGGACTGATTGGACGGGGACTCCTGTACAATCTGTGGTCTCGTGGCTCATGTATTTGAATCTCCTGAGTAAGTTACGCCAACCCACCGTGCATCCTCGTCTCACTGACCTGGCCACGGTGTCTTTTATCTTGTAGCTGCCTTTCTGTCTGGGCTCCAATGAAGGGCTCCTCTCTGCAGACCATTATTCTGACAGGTTGCTGTCCTGGTTCCTTCCCTTCCGAGCTGGAGGGGCGCCCTGCCAAAGCCCAGATCTTACCCTGGGTGAGGCCTGGCAGATTGGAGACCCGGAACTCCAGAGTCCGTATAGTTTAGGGGAAGGAGCAAAGCCCTGGGCAAGAGCAGCGCCCTGTTCTAAGCTGAGCCCTGCTGTCCACTATTGGGTACCTGACACCCCTTCTCTGGGTCTCTCTCCTTCTCTACAAAATGGAGTCAGACCCAGTGCCTTCCGAGTCATCTCGTAGCCTTGGCCTGTTTCCTCTGCGAGCTAACCCTCTGGACCAGGGCGTCTCGCTCGGGGTTCTGGCACTTAAAAATTTTGATAACTGCATTTCGGCATAATTGGTTTCCTTTGTAATACCCTGGATTTCAACTTCGGCTTTAAAAACATGATCCCGAGGAGGAAGGGCCCCTAATCTTCATCAGGTTGCCCAGGGCACCATTGACCCCCCAAAGCATGGAGAATCCCTGCTTTATACTCCCATTTCCGCCTGTCCCTCAAAGTCATCTTGTGCCAATTTAGTGCCAATTGGACACATCTATCAAAGACTAAGGCTACTATTGTATGCATTAAATTATACTAGGTGGAGTGAGTGTGTGTGTGTGTGTCTGCGTATGTCTGTGCCATGTGTGGTTTAGAAAAGGGCAAACAGTGGCCCCAGTGGTCCTAGCCCCATTGCTTGACTAAGTGACTCCATAGACAATGAGGGGTTGGAGCTGTTTTTGTAGCCCAGAAAAAGCATGCCGGAGCCCGTGTGCTGAGGCAGGCGCTGGCAAGGGAAGTCCCAGCTGTTTTCAGTTCTGGTTGGGGCAGACCTTGACATTCTGAACCAACCTCAGCTGGCCACAAAACCCAATCAGAATAGATGGTCTGTCTGAAGGGCAACAGAAGCAGTGAGCTGTGACAAGAGTACAAAGCCTTGGACAGGTCAAGTAAGTGCAGACTAGGCAAAGGCCAAGTCTGCCCAGTGCCAGCTATTCCTGCCTCCCCCAGAATGCAGTGAAGTCCCTGGTGCCCGGCTCTCCACACTCCCTGTGATCTCCCAGAATGCACCCACCTTGTACAGGGCTGAGAGGAGCCCAGAGAGAGGGCCCCGCCACTCCGGATCATTCTGAAATTACAACCGCTAGAGGTAAAGGAGGCAGGTCACGGCCTTCCAGTTCGGCTCCAGTTCAAGGCAAGAGAAAAGAGGACTCAGAAAGCAATAGGGTGGACTGGAAGTACATTTTACTGGGGCAAGATGAACTGCTATGAATTTCAGTGGTGGCGAACCCAACATTCGCTGCCTTTTGCGTTTAGCATTTCTCTAGCTCCTCTCCAATCCTGGGAGGCCCTCTGTTAAAGCCATCCCAGGGGACTTAAGACTCTTTCCTGGGTTCCTTTCATCTCTGTCTGCCCTCTGCTAGTCCATCACTATTGGAAGGTGCCCACTGGCCCTCTAGCCTCCAAGGCCAGGATCTTCCCAGGAAAGGTTTATGGAGTAGCTTAGAAGGTTTTGTAACACTCTGGGGCCTGAGAGAGTATCACAATGCCATTTAGAAGCAGGAGATTGTGGAGGATGCTGCCATCTCTGGGCAATCAATCAATCAACCCCTCTCCCTGTGATGTGTATCCTCCATGACAGTGGCAAATCCCTTTGGCAAGTAGAGGCATCCATCTAGTGTATCGGCTTGATAATAACGGGTTCCAAACAAGCTGCCTCTCGTTGGGCCTCTTTTAAAGACTCTGGTTTGGTTCTTAACACAGGCACGAGAGACACCTTGTTGGAGGGGAGCTTAGAAGGCGCCATTTTGTTTTAGAGGACCAATGCTTTTCAAAAATAACAAAGAGGCCATGAGCACGATGCATGGTGCCGTCTATACCTTTCAGTCCAGTGTAGGATTCTCAAGATTTGTGTCGCATGAGGCTACAACCTGTGAATGCCAGGCTCGCTCCTTCTCGTGCCCTCAGAGATGCTCTTGGTACATGTGTAGACTGTCTGCAAAGATTTTTGAGGGGGGGGAGCAGCCACCTGGGGCCTCTGGTTCTGACTATCTTCTCCATCATCTTTTTTATGGTGGAAATAACATCTGTGGTTTCTTTGAAGGCTCTGCTATCCTGCTGTCTCTCAGACATCTTGAAAATCATCCCATAAAGCTCTTGGAATCGTGTCCCTCCCGGCCCAGGCCTCCTCTGTCTACTCGGTTTGGTACAGCTGCTCTTCCTGTCTTTGTGCCATCTCCACTTTCTCATAGAGCACAACAGAGACAGTGATGTTTGAGCCCAATCGAGGGGGCTTCGCTGTCACTGAGAGGAAAGCTACTTTGTTATAAAAGCCTTGGCAGGGGCCTTGCAGCAAGATGGCTGAGCGAGAGCTCGTCTAAGCCCAGCTCCCCTGCATCATGTCAAAACAACAAGAAATGTGCCAAGCGGAGGAAAAGACCAACAACAAAAAGAGAGGAAAGGAGGAGAAATCTCCCACGGAAAACCCAGCAGAGACCCAGGAAACGAAGAGGCAAAG
>NC_058136.1:58441491-58477873 GCF_016433145.1 Gracilinanus agilis | reverse complement strand
CTCTCTCTCTCTCTCTCTCTCTCTCTCTCTCTCTCTCCCCCTCCACAAAACTTTCTGGAAAAACCAGAAAGAAGTTCAGCAAAAAAGGCTGTAGCTCACCAATTCCCAATGGATAAATGGTCTAACTATAAAAAATACCAAAAAATAGAGAATGGAAGGATAGATTTTTTCATACTCATGAATAAAGGAGAGACAGGACAGATATTTTAATTATATGGAAACAGAAATTTTTCCAGAAATGAAACAATGCAGCTAAAAACAGAAAAATAAAATGCATTGGAAAAATGTTTGTATTAGATATTTCTGATAGAAAACAATTTTGAAAAGACTTCAGACCAATTGTGACTTCATAAGACTGAAAATGAAGCATGCCTCCTCCTTCTAGGCCAGTGATTCCCAAAGTGGGCGCTACTGCCCCCTGGTGGGTGCTGCAGCGATCCATGGAGGTGGTGATGGCCACAGGTGCATTGATCTTTCCTATTAATTGCTATTAAAATTTAAAAAAATTAATCTCCAGGGGCCTAAGCAATATTTTTTTCTGGAAAGGGGGCGGCAGGCCAAAAAAGTTTGGGAACCGCTGGGCTAGGCTGACAAGTGATGGATTAGAGATGCCGAATTAGATATATTTTCACACATGGCCTATGTGTTCATGTATTTTGCTTGATTATACTCATCTGTTGGGAGAGAAGTGCTTCTGTTGGGAAGAGGGCAGTGAGTTGATGAATAATAAAAGATGGCAAAATAAAGAAAAGATTTCTAAGTATGCAGAAGATTACAGCAAGTTTAGAATGGAGGCATGAACAGGGGAATTTCATTACTGTAGTAAGTTTAATAAACTTTAAAAAAACAACCTTTACATGTCTTAGTATCAATTCTAAGACAGAAGAGTGATGAGGGCTAGGCAATTGGGATTAAATAACTTGCCCAGGGGAACACAGTTAGGGGGTGTGGGAGGCCAGACTTGAACCCAGGTTATCTTGCCTCCAGGCCTGGTGCTCTATCTACTGTGCTACCTAGCTGGCCCAGTTTAATATGCTTAAAAAAACAATCTACACACAACTGAGTTTCCCAATTTCATATACAACATGCATTTTTGTTCCGTTTCATCTTTGTCCCATCTAGTTCACAATAAAAATGAAAAGTTAGCAACTGGAAGAATCAGAAAAGGCCTCCTGAAGGGAGTGAACTGAAGGTCTCTAGGGGCTCCAGAAGTCAGATGTGAGGAAGGGGAACATGCTGGGATTGTGGGACAGCCTATGCCAATGCGCTGAGACAAGGGGATTCAGAGGAAACACAGACTATAGGAGAAGTCATGTGTAACCAACTTGGAAGGCTGGTGATTCCTATTGTGATGGGCTTTAAAGGCCAAACTGAGGAGTAAGCTAAAGGCAATGGGGAGCCATTAAAGACTCTAGGGTGATGGTGGCAGGGGGTAGAGAATGACAGGGTGAGACCTGTGCTTTTGGAGGAGTTCAGCTGTGAAATGATGAGGGCCTGAACTAGGGAAATGGCTGAGTAGAGTGAGGCGACAGATGTTACAATTGAGCAACGTCCTCCAAAGTTATCCAGAGGCAAAGAGAGGAAGAGTCAGATGCTGGATTAATACAAGATTCAGATTCAGAAACAGAAGTGTGGAAAAAGAACAAGGGATGAGAAGTGTAGAGGATAGCATAAAGTTGAAATGCTTAAGTATAGCATTGAGATTGCAAATGGAGGAAAATAAATGAATGAATAAACGAATGAAGCATTTAGTAAGTGCCATGAGTGATGAAGGGTTAGGTGACATGCCTAGAGTCATACAGTCAGTATGTGTCGGCAGATCTCCACAGGGAGAGGAGACCTCAGATAGAGAAACCATTTCAGAATTCTGGATTACAGAGGTCAAACATTGGAAGATGATGATACAAAAAAGTGGTGGGTCCAACCCTATGTATAACAAGAAGGAATGATCAAGGTCCAAGTCATGGGAGTTAGAGAGGTGGATGAATAGTAGTGGACCCAGGCTGTGTGAGGGGACAAAAACGTGAATCTTGAAGTCCCCAAGTACAAGGGGAAGAGTAGAAACAGGGAGGAAGACTGGGAATGACCTACTGAATTCCTTGAGAAAGGAAGGAGAATGGCTTGGGGGACAGTAGAAAATGTGCAACAGGTTCTGGATAGGATGAGATGTCTGCATGAAGTGAAGGCAGACAGCAGGGCAAGGGGCCAAAAGTGGTGGCTAAGAGCAAGGGGGTCTGCCTATTTTCCTCCTGGCCGAGAGTGTTGGGGACACGAGAGAAAGTACATTCGACTAAAGATGATGGCCAGAGATGTGAGGTCGCGGAGTTGGTGGGGAACGACACCTAAACAAACAGTTTTAAAAATAAGAAATGCACCCTATTGATGACCACCTCAAAATGTTCAAAAGCACTAGTCATCAGAGAAAGAGAAATGAAAACAGCCTGGAGATGATCACCTTCTGCTCATCAAACCAGCTAAGATGAGAAAACTCATTACTGAGAGGGGCTGTGAGAGCACGAGCACACTGATTCACTTCTGGCAGAGCCATGAATAGGTTCAATCATTCTGGAAAATAATTTGAAATTGTGCAAGAAAAAAGACCTTCATACCCTTTCACCCATCAATTCTACTACCAGGACCGTACTTCAAGGAGGTTACCGAGACCTGCGTGTACAAAAATATTGATAATAGCATTATCTGTGATAATCAAAAGGTGGAAAGAAAATGTGCTCAGTGATTGGGCCTGGACGGACATATTATAGCAGATTATGGTGTATGAATACAATGGGATATCTCTTTACCATAAAATGACAAATATGAAAAATTCAGAGAAACAAGTGATGCGGGCTAAAGAAAGGAGAGCCAAAAGGACAATAAACTTGATGATTAAAATGATGGAAATAAAGAATAAAATACTTAACAAATTTTTAAAGCTAGTTATTTGGGGGGATGTACTTTGGCCATGAGGATGTTGTTTGGGTGTCTGTTGGTAAGCATCTGTCATGTTTGAACAAAATGCATCAATAAATTCTAAAAAATGAAATGTTTTTATATATTTTCATTTTTTTCTTTTTGTTTCCTCTTTCTGTTGCATCCTTCAATGCTCTTGGTATGATGTGGCTTAATTTCATCTCTTGCCAAGTTTTCTCAAAATTTATTTTCTCTTCATTGCCTCTTAATTAATAGTGATCTGCATTAATAGTGAACCAAGTTTTTACAATGGGGAGACAAGATGGTAGAGTGGACGGAATGCTGAATTGAGTCAGGAAACCCTGAGTTTGAATCTTGACTCCAATGCTTCCTACCTGGACAAGCCATTTCATCTCTCTGAGCCTCAGTTTTCTTATGTGTAAAATGGGGATAATAGCCTCCCTACCTCATAAATCTGTTGTGAGGCTCCCAAAAGATAATATAGAAAAAGAAAATACTTTGCAACCCTTCCAGTGCTACATCAATGTCAGTAATTATCTTTCATCTGATTTTATAAATGGGTCGTTCTGAATGGGTATTTCTTTTGGCTGTCGTATCTCTCTGTTGGCCAAGGAAATCAAGTGTTTGCCAGTTGAGGTGATTTCTAGGTTCTTTTGGCCTCCTTGTTGTGGTAACTGATTTATACCAGTTCACTCTCCTTAGGAAATGGTGAGAGCTTGCTCCTATCTATTTTCTAGTTTTCAGAGTTCACTGAAACAGATCAGTTTTGGAGGTAGTTTCACTGCAAGCCATATTTTCCTTCTCATTTTTATTTGCTTCTAATTTGTTGTTGATTTTTATCTGTACTCTTACACACTGGTGTTCTGACTGTACACAGACAGCAGACTCCCATAGAAATGACTCCCACATTGGTAGCCAGTTGTTTCTTATTTTAATGGATACTTGAGAGCTGCTCTTTGATACTTAGCATGTCTAATGCTTGGCAACTTTTCTTTTCTTTTTTTTTTTAATTTTTTTAACCCCTCACCTTCTGTCTTGGAGTCAATACTGTATATTGGCTCCAAGGCAGAAGAGTGGTAAGGGCTAGGCCATGGGGGTCAAGTGACTTGCCCAGGGTCACATGGCTGGGAAGTGTCTGAGGTCAAATTTGAACCCAGGACCTCCTGTCTCCAGGCCTGGCTCTCCATCCACTGAGCTACCCAGCTGGCCCTTGGCAACTTTTCTTAAAGAAACCATTTGTGGTACAGGCTCGATGTCGGGCTTTGGCGTAGGGCACATGCTTTTGCCCTACTCCACAGGGCCTGATCCTGAGCCACACTCCACATAACATTTTTTGTTGTTTTGTCTTCTACAAATGTTGAGTTGGCCAAATGGCCTCCCGATAAAGTCAACTCCTGGATTTGCCTTTGCCAAGAATACTGGTGAGCCACATTTTCCTTATGTTGTTTGGATTTGTCCGTAGTGGGGATGTTGAGGTTGCTCTATTGTTGCTGCTGTTTCTACCTTTCTAACATCTCTTATCCGTGCCCTTCTTTTTTACTCGCATAGCCACTACCTTTGTCACCTCTTTTCTGGACTATTGCATTGCCTTCTAGCATGTCTCAAGACTCTCCCCTTTCCAATTTATCCTCCCTTTGGCTGCCAAAGTGATTTTAGGTCTACCATATCACTTCTCTAATACCTCTAGGATCAAATATAAAGTCTTCTGTTTGACAGTTAACCTGGGCTCTTCTGAGCTTTCCAGTTTTCTCACACTTTACTTCCTTCTATGCTCTCCACAGTTTTGTGATACCAGTCATGTGACCCTTCATCTCCCATCTCTGTGCTTTTGCCCTAGCTGTGCCTCACGCCAGAAATGTTCTTCCTCTTGACATCGCCAACTTCTTTAAAGACTCAGATCAAGTATCACCTTCCGTAGGAGGCCCTTCTGATCCCCACCCAGACATTTAAACTCGCTCCTTTTTAGTTTCTGGCTTTCCACTCTCTATCCCGTAGGTACCTAGGTTGTCTCCTCCATTAGAGTGTATGCCTCTTGAAGGCAGAGACTGCTTTTGTCTTTATATCCCTAAGTACGGTGCCTGGCCTGTAGTGAGCACTAAGTAGATTTTTGCTGATTGGTTGCTTAGCTGAGGAACTATGAGGCCAGGTTACTTATTCCTTTTCACACAGCTAGTATAATCAGTCAAGGTTTGACCCTTAGCCTTCCTGACTCTACTGTTGGTCCCTTGTCCACTAGGGCAGGCTGCTTCTCCTGCTCCATGATGTGTAGGCCTGGGATTCTTGGCACCCTTAGCTTCCTTTTGTATCACAGTCACCGCAGGAGTGGAAGGTGGCTTCTCGGGCCTGCGGGCTGCTTTGTATTTTTCTCTGGTATATGGATTGCTATGGCCAAAGAATTAAGCCCCAAGCAGTCAGCCTTTCCAAGTAGTACTAAGCTAGGCTGCCCATTGGAAAAGACTCATCCTTGCAGCTTTTCTGGGCCCGACACACCTGTCAGTGCTGGCCCAGCCCATTAGGTCCCAGGGTCACCTCTGGGCCACAATGAACCACAGAGGCTCATAGACAGGAAATGACTTGCCCTCGGTTTCACAGCTAGAAAGAGGCAGACCTGGCCTTCAGATTCAGGACTCTGGGCTTCCTCATCCAGGACCCTGCTCCCTTTGACTATGCCCCATTGCCTCATGGGCACTAGCAAAGCCCCAAGTCCTAACCTTTTTTGTCTGAGAGCTACTATTTTATTCACTCTGAAGTGTCTGGGCTATGATAAAAACTTAAAGCATTATTTACACAAATAATTACTACTACTACTATTCTATTACTACTTCTACTACTACTACTACTACTACTACTACTACTACTACTACTACTACTACTACTACTACTTCTATACTACTTCTACTTCTACTACTACTTTTACTGCTACTACTACTACTACTATTACTACTACTACTACTACTACTACTACTACTAGTACTACTACTACCACTACTACCACTACTACCACTACTACTGCTGCTGCTGCTGCTACTGCTACTGCTACTGTTATTTCTTTTTTCTTTTTTTTTTTAAACCCTCACCTTCCATCTTAGAGTCAATATTGTGTATTGGCTCCAAGGCAGAAGGCTGGTAAGGGTAGGCAATGGGGGTCAAGTGACTTGCCCAGGGTCACACTGCTGGGAAGTGTCTGAGGCCAGATTTGAACCCAGGACCTCCTGTCTCTAGGCCTGCTATTGTTATTTCTGAATGCTCTCAATGCCCAAACCACTGTGTTCCTTGCTTTCTTGGGCCTTTTTCAGGAGCTCTGTATTTCACAAGAAACCATCAGATGGGCTAGGAGGGGGTCCTTTGTGGGCCCACCTTATAGGATTGGTGTGTGGCTAAGAGAGTCATGTGCTCTCAGCTCCAGATGCCAAACTTCAAGTGGGCAAGACAAGAGAGCCACTTCGATTAACAAGCCTTGGAAATCAGGGCCTTTGGAAAGAACCTCGAGTCTGGCCTCGTGAGATAAAAAGCATCCAATCAGAGCAGGGAAGGGTGGTCTTCAAAGAATGCAGCCCATGAATTTGAGGGTATGACTTGATGTTCTCCAGGAACAGAGCAGCCTGAGCGGCAAGCTGGCAGATAATCCTGACCGTAAAGCTCATTGGAGCATTGCCAGCCAGCCCCTCGCCCCTCTATTTGACCAAATCTTCTGGTGTAGACGCTGCCTGGAAGGGGGGGATGATAATAGCCCTGCCTCTCAGGTGTGCTTGGCTCTCCAGCTGGCTCGGAGCACATCAGCCCTGCTTATCTTTCTTTAACATCACGAGCTTTTTTCTATATTTCTCCCCTCGCTCCTCCCCACTCGAGCCCCAAAGGCTCCTTTGTAACCAAAAATCTCAGTCCAGTCATACGGAGAAAAACAGCTACTATCTGCTGACCTCCAAGACCCTGGGCCTTCCTCCCTCAATGAGTTCCAGGCCTGGCTCGAAGGCTCTCTCTCTCTCTCTCTCTCTCTCCCCCAACTCCTATGTAGGCATCTCTGTGTGTGCCTGCTTGCCCCAGGGGGCACGTGGGATCATCTGGCCTCAGGATCCAATATCCCGGCACTGTAACTCGCATGAGCTCAGTCGCCTCCCGGGCCAGTCTGATTTCTGTTTCCCGAGGATGTCAGGCCTTCCTGTGGCCTCCCTGTAGGCTGTACTTTCTGTTGCATCAATTCCTACATCCGTGTTTCTCTCAATTGCTCAGTATTCTACCCAAAGCAAATGCTACAGTGTGTTCAGTCGGGCCACACTCCACAGGCTCCGACTCTGTCTCCAGTTGCTTTGAGTTTGGGGGCACGGACGGATGAGCCATTTTCCTTTTGTCTGGCTCCCTCAGTGCTCCAGGCCTAGTGGTGGGGTTGCTATGAACAGCTTAGTGACTCTTCTGGCCTCTTTCCAAAACCCTCTCCAGAGCCACGGCCACGATTTGCAGCTCTGCCAGACTGTACAGGGGTGCCTCTCCTGTTCTGCCTAGGTCCTAAGCCAAGCCCCGAGGAGGGAGGAGAGGAAGGACCGGTACGGTCGCCATCTTCCCTAGTGAACGGTGACCTTCCTTCTTTCCCAAAATCTGCTCCGAACTGTCTCTGCCAATAGGCTTAAGGCCCTTCTCTGGGTACAGTAAATGAGGCCTTTTTGTGGGCAAGTCACTGGGAGCTGTCCACGGCCTGTTTGTACTACTCTGTGCATTTTTCTGCCCTGCTTTTGGTCAGCTGATCTGGCTAATCTTCCTTTGCTTGGAAAGGCAGGACAGCAGAAAGGGAAGGGGTCAAATAGTTGATCCTTTTCATTCCACTCCTTGAATTTCTTTTTGATTCATATGAGAAATCTACTAGACCTCATTTTATCCTAAAGTCCCTGCCAATTGGTGCCGCAGCCCTGGCTCCCCCCAGGGACGGGCCGGCCCCACAGCAGAATGAAAGCAATCCGCCATTTTCCTCGGCTGCTAAACGGAAATCGGCCCTCCCCAGGTTATGGACCCAGAGGTGAGAGGTCTCCGCAGACTTCCCCTGCCCCAGGGAGAACCAGTGCTCAAAGGCTGGGGGCTGGGGGTGGTGGTTCGGGTGGCATCTGCTCTGCTCAGAAAAAGTCAGGCCAACCTCTAAGACGAGTACCTTTTCCCTGAACTTCCTGCTCCAAACTCCAAACATGCTAATTTGCTAATTTTGTTTTCAGATCACTGAAGCTTGTGGATTCTTAATTATGCTAATGGTGTAACCCATTTAAAATATCGCCACTGAAAACACACATTGCTGACGTCCTGGTCTGAGGCTTAGCTGGGAACGTTGGTGACTTGAGCTGAGGCTACCCACATAGGACCAGATCTTTTCTCAGCCCAGTCATCCTGGAAAGAACTAAGAAGGAGCCCTTGCCTGGCCTTCTGCTGACAGGATGGAACTGGAATGAGCATTTGGGGCCTTCTGGTAATAGATGTGAAGAGACGCTAAGCAAGCTCCAGATAGCTCAATGTTTTTCTTTGAGCCTCAGTTTCCCCATTTGTAAAATGAGCAAATTGAACCAGATGATCCCTTACAGTGCTGCCATTTTGTGAAGCTATATGTAAGGTGACCAACTGCCCCACATTAGCAGGACTGTTCTGTATTTCCAATTTCTGCCCATCTGTACAATATGTAGGCCCAAATGGTCCTCACTGAAACATGCCAATAGTACTGCTCAAGCTGGCTAGCCCATTCAAACCTTAAACTCAACATTTCTAAAGCCAAATCCATCATTTTTGTCTGAAACCCACAGATCCTCCTACCTTCCCAACTTCTTCTGAGGCCTCCCCCAGCCCCCTCGTGAATACATACACATAGCTATGGTGGTACCATCCAGAGAGTAAGATCAATGGCTCATAGGACACACACACACACACACACACACACACACACACACACACTTGTTGTTGTCATTTGTTTCATGTGCCCAACTCTTCATGATTCCATTGGAGGTTTTCTTGGCAAAGGTACTAGAGTGGTTTGCCATTTCCTTCTCAAGCTCATTTTCCAGATGAGGAAATTGAGGCAAACAGGGTGAAATGACTTGCCCAAAGTCATACAGGTAGCAGGTGCCCAAAGCCTGATTTGAACTCATATCTTTCTGACTCCAGGTCTGGCACTCTATCTACTATGCCACCCAGCAGCCCCATATATATATATGTATATATATCCAGGTACCTTTTTAGCTTTGTTTCCCATTATTTTCCTTTCATGGATACTAATATTTATATACACATATGTATAGGTTTGCATGTAGACAAACATATATGTAACATATACACAATATAAGTAAAATCTGTGAGTTGTATGTTTTCTTTGTGGATATCTTCTACTCTTCTCTGTCCATGACCTCCTCTCCTCTCCTTCCCTCCTATCCAATCGCATGCCAAATCTCGATTCTCCCTCCATTGCTTCTCTCCAGTTCTACTTCTATCCACTTCTATGGCCACTCTAATCCAAGTCTTTTATTTTATTTTATTTTATTTTATTTTATTTTATTTTATTTTTAAGCCCTTAACTTCTGTGTATTGGCTCCTAGGCGGAAGAGTGGTTAAGGGTGGGCAATGGGGATCAAGTGACTTGCCCAGGGTCACACAGCTGGGAAGTGGCTGAGGCCGCGTTTGAACCTAGGACCTCCTGTCTCTAGGCCTGACTCTCAATCCACTGAGCTACCCAGCTGCCCCACTAATCCAAGTCTTCATCATGTCCTGTTTGGATTATCACACACAACACCTAAATGGACTCCCAGACCTGGTCTCTTCTCTATTTTATCTCCCACATAGTGGTCAAAGTAATCTTCCTAACACACACAGATCTGATCAGGTCACTCCCTCATCCCATTCAAAAACTTTCATTGGCTCCTTAGGGCCTCTAGAATTTAACTTAATAGAAATCCCTCAGGTTAGCATTTAAGGCTCTCTATACTCTGGGTCCTGTGTATCTTTCTAGCTTCATTTCCCATTATTCCCCTTTCATGGACTCTATGAACTAGTCAACCAGCCTGTTTGTTAGCTGTTCTAAGAACTTAGTCTTTCCTCTCTCACTTTTGTTCCTTTACACAGGTGGTGTCCTATACCTGGCCTGCTATCCCCTTCATCTCTGGCTGCCAGAACACTTTGCTTTCTCCAAGGCCCAGTTGCTTCTGTGGTCAAGAAATTCCATTAAATTTAGATATGGGTATCCATGTTGGTCTTCCATTGCCTAATCTGAAATCTGGTCATTTTAGGAAACAGGAAATCAACCCTAATCCCTAACTCTTTTCTCTGTCTTTGCTCGGTCCTTCCATATTTTCTAAGTAGTCCTCTCCACCTGCTCCTTGTTTTAGCCCTTCCCCCCCAATTTCTTCTTCCATCCTTCCCTTTGCAGTTGACTTGACTGCCCCCCTCTCTCTCCCACAGCTACTCAATAGCCCTCCCAATAACTCTTGGCCCTGGAGAGCCCCATTTCTTCTCCATCTCAAGGCATTGAGATGGCACCCCAGTTATCTGGAACTTCCTCCTCATCTCTCCAAGCGGTGGATCACACAGCTAGGGAATGCCTATTTCTGTGGCATTTTCAGGGAACGTAGGGTATAGGCCCACCATAAAAACCAGCAAAGCAGCAGTGGCTGCAGGTGAGATGGAGGCCAAGTGTGCAGATGAGAAATCATATCAATTGCTTCTATAACCAAATGGACCAATGAATGAGCAGATGAAGGTAGAAATATTTTGTGGGTCGCTTCCTCCCAACTTCCCCAGCCCTTGGACAGGAAAGTCACTGCTCCCCCAGGTGGTAGTGGGCAGGGTCTATAAGTGAAAATCAAAGGCCAAAACCCCAAAACAAAAGTCAAAGGACAGGATTTGAGAAATTCCCTATTGGTGACACCATGTAACTGCATCTAAGTGTTTCCCCTTTAATGGGAGGAGAGTAGAATTGCTTAAAAAAATTAAAGGCATCTTTTCAGAGCAGGAGGTGAAGGTGGCTATCAAAACCCAGGTCAGAATAATGCCAGAATCTCTGAGTTGGGACCAAGAACTACAAGGGCCCATACAGTGAGGGGGAATTACTGACTCTTGAGGCAGTTCATTCCACACTGGGATGGCTCTAGGTGGTGGGAGGTTTTTTTTGACAGTTAGCCCAAGTCTGCCCATTTGTAACTTCTTTGCATTGTTCTGAGTTCTGTCCTCTGAGGCCAAATGGAATAAGTCTAATCTCTCTTCCACAAGGCTGCCCTTGAAATACTTGGAGACAGCTGTTATATGCCACACACATATCCAGTGCCAACTCATATGATGGAAGTTGCAGAACCTAGCATTCTGCCAACTGGCACGTGGTCCTAAATGCACAGTCAGAGCTTTCTAGCGCAACGAGAACTGACTTCCATTATGATGACCCTGACATGTTGCCTGATCTTGAGGTCCCATCTGAATCGCCAGAAAAAGATTTGGTCATATCGAGGCTAGTTTGGGAATTAACTGAATTGGCTTCATTGTAGTTTATGAAAATCTATGATCCATGCAATCTATTAACTAGAATTTGATTAACCAGAATAAGAGAATCTCCTTTTTCCATAACACTTTAAGCAGTTTGGAGTTAAATGAAGAAAGGCATTTAATGTCTCTAGCCTGTGACCCAGAGTGTTCACTGCTAGGGCATCGCCTCTCAGAGGTCAAAGATAGGAGGCGAGGTCCTCCAGGAAAATCTTGAGGGACTCATTTGTTTTGGGAGAGGCCCACTGACTGGGGAATGACTAAACAAGGGGTGACCAGAATGCCAGAATGGAGCATTACTGCACAGCAAGGTAGGAAGAATATGATGACTACAGAGAGGGACAGGAAGGCCGTCCACAAAGGATGGGTAGGAAACGTACAGGGGATGATGAGAATTATCGAATTTCTGAGCCGATACATGCATATGTCATGTGGGAGAGAAATGATTTGGGTGGGTCTGAGTGCAAGTGCACCATAGGTTTCTGGAACACCAGAGCTAGAGTGGGGCTCAGAGATCACCAGAGTTCAACCCCTCCCTTTGGAGAGGAGCCTCAGACCACCACTCTTTCCCCCATACCTCAGAGGGAAGACTTCTTGGAAGATTTGGCTTGTTAAGCACAGTCAACAGATATGGCTGTTAACACATTTGTTCACAGGCTGACATCTGTTCACATGATATTTCAATCAGGACATCAGTAGTGGGAATGGCCTAAAGCTGGAAGTCAGGAGATGAGGATCACTAACATGTGGCTCAGCCCTGAGAAAGTCATAAGCTGAGTCTTGTGCCTCAGCTTCCTCATCTGGAAAGTAAATGGAAACGCTCCATTTTGACAAGAGAGTTGTTATGAGAACCAAACGAACCCATAACTCTCAGAGTTCTGAAAGTCTATACAAATCCAAAGCAGGATGACTGTGATAAGCCTATCAGAGGCCCATGTGCCTGAGGATAGAGGCACAGACTTCCATTGGGATATTTGGGCCCAGCCTCCATGGATGCTTAAGGACCTACTTCATTCAAGGAATGACTGCTTTTTGCAGGGGACAAAGGAGAAGAACCTGGATCTGTCTTCCTATGATGGTAGGGCATTTTTAAGGTCCAAAGAGGAACAGGTGAACTTCCCTCCCTACTAGCCCCCATTCCTGACTTAGCTTCACTTTTCCCCCAAAGCTGATGTGGCCCTTGTTCTTTCCCTATTATTTTCATAGGGAGTTCTGAGAGGAAGAACTGGAAGGGAATTTAAGGGTCATCTAATCCAGCCCTCTCATTTTACAGATGAAGAAACTGAGGCACAGAGAGATTTAGTGACTTGCCCAGAGGCCTCCAAGGTAGCTAAGTGGCAGAACCTGAGATAAAATCAGGGCCCACCTTCAAATAAGGTCATTTTGTCCCTGCCCCAAGCTTGGCTTTTCTTGCTTTTGCCCTCTGGTCACCTTTTGGACAATGGGTCTATTAAGAGGCAAATCCACTAATGCCGCTGGCCAGGGAGTGAAGGAGGAAGCAACCCTGAGCTTAAGAGCTGAGAGTCTGAGAAGCAGGCCCAGCATAGTGGCTGTCCATGGTGCTGATGGCAGATGCTGCTGGAGATATGACAAGGCGTCTTGTCTTTCCTGTGTGTACTTCCCTAGAAGCCTTCTGCCTGGTGCTCTGCAAATGACAGTGTTGCAGTAGCAATTCCCTCAGCAATGTGACAGTCACTTGGAGCAGGCTCTGTTGGGGGAAGGGCACTTGGGAGAATGAGCCCCCCTTCCTGCTCCCCTCCTTGACGCAGGCCAAGTTACCTCCAATCTCGCTTGTCTCTCCAGTACCTTTGCAATGGCCAAAGGCATACTGAGTTTTCCTGTCCTCCGGGTTCACCTGCTTCAGGTCCTGGGCCCTGCATCAGGAGCCCCTCCCCATACCTTCTCCTTCTTTCCAAGAGAGGCGGCCCCTGGGAGCAGACTCTGGTATGTAGCAAAAAGTGAGCTTCATCCAGAGCCTCCCAGCAGTGTGACCTTGGGTAAATAGCTGTCCTTTTCTGAACTCCTCTATAAAATGGAGATGGCTGTAAGGTTAGACTCTGGGCCGCCCTTTAATGTTCAGTGGAAGGCGAGATGGAGAGCAGCTAGTACAGTAGAGGAAGGTGTTTGGGAGAGCTTGGTGGGGATGGGCAGCAGTGAAAAGCTTGTTCCCTCAGACCCATCAGGGTTTTTTTAGCATTGCACCCTTTGGATTCTGGTTGCATAAGGGCCCAAGCCTGTACACCCCTTGAGAAAACTGAGGCCCAGAGAGGCAGGAAGTGCTGCAGTCAGGCTGCAGATCAGGCTCTTCCTGACTCCAGGTCCAGAGGTCCAGCTACCACATCAAGCTTCCTCTTTTGCACATGCATATACTGTATATTCCCCAGAATATAAACTCCCCAATGGCAGAGGACGTTTAGTTTTTGTTTTGTCTTTGTACTCCACAGCTTCTAGCATCGGAAATGCTTGTTGGCCTGAGTAAACCATCTTTAAGGCCCTTCAAGGCATTTTTCAACCCTGGAAGAGTTTACCCTAGGACTAGGGAGTCCTTCCTAAGAGGCCCTGCTTCTTCCAGAAGCTTCAGTCTTGGCTCTCTACCCTAACTGCAGCTCTCTCTGGCTCTGGTTTTTGGTAAGTCTCTGAGGGTCAGAGAAGTTACATAGGGACTGCGTCTTGCTGGGGATCCAAGAGTCATCTCATTGTCTTCCATGGGAACCCTTATGCATTAGCTATAGCTAGGTGGCTGGGTTTGGGGCCTGGACCAGAGTGGGCTGGTGGTTCTATGTGAATGCATATGGTTGAACTTATATAAGCCCATGACTGGGATGCCAAAGTGACTCTTACTGACTCCAAATCTGAAGGGCACAGTATAGAGACTGCTAGGTGGCTAGATCTAGCAGAGAAGAGGGTAAAATGGTCACTACTGCCTATTCCTTTGGAGGAATTATGTGGAAGCCACACTAAGTCTTTGCCCTTCTCCCTGCTGGTGGCCTGGCTCTGTCTGTGCCAGCAGGTCAGAAAATATAGGGAAAGGGCAGGAGGGAAGGAAAAAGCTGTATCCATGGAAGGGAGTTTGCTAAGGTGTCTGCTCTGACACATTGGCAAAGAGCCATCAGAAATTTGACTCTAGATGCCTTGAAAATGGGTCTCTGCTATTATTCCAAACCACGTCTGATTGAGTATGTCCATGGCTAGGCACAGGGAAGTTCTTTCATCTTGCTCGGTTACTTTTTGCTTCTACTGAAACCATTTCCTCTGTGAAAGTCATGAACTTAGAACTGAAACAGTTCTGGAGTCAAATAGTGCCTTCAAGACTATATGACTCTAGACAAGTCATATTACCTCTCCAAGCTTCAGTTTCCTTATCTGTAAAATGGGAATTATAGTCCTCATTGGGAACTGTAGTGTGATATGGCAAATGTAGGGTCAGCCTTGGAGTTTGGGGGACCTGTGTTCAAGTGCCACTACTCATATATGCTGACTGTGAGACTGGATAATTCTCTTCCTCTCTCATTGCCCATGACTGCTCTCCAGGGTGCTGAGCTACCAAAATGATGTTCACTCCTTTCAGGACCCCATTTGGGGTTTTCCTGACAAAGATACCGGAGTGGTTTGCCATTTCCTTCTCCAGTTCATTTGACAGATGAGGAAAATGAGGCAAACAGGGTTAAGGGACATACCACTGCTAGTAAGTGTCTGAGGCTGGATTTGAACTCAAGAAGATGAGTCTTCCTGACTTCAGACCCTGGGTTCCGTGCCACCCAAGTGCTTCCTAGCTACTCAAATCTCTTGGGTTCATCTTGCCTATATTTGGCATACACTTAGCTACATACATGCTCTCTTCACAAATAGAATGGAAGATCCTTGAGAATAGAGGCTGTTCATGTGCCTTTATATCCCCAGCATATAGCATAGTGTTTGGCAGGTACATATTTAATGGTCAGACAGTAGAGGGAGTTTTTACACTGGGAGCTTTCATAGGTATAGAGACAATCCATGGCTCATACAAGAGAAGGAACCCAAAGCATTATATCCATGGCAGACACTTGCTGTTACCCCTTTCTTATTCAGCTGAAATCCATTTCCTCTTTAGGCTATTTTTTTTGAGGGGGGGAATCACAGGATTGCAGCCTTTGAGCTGGAAGGCACCATGGAGGACATCCAGACCATTCCCTTCCTTTTATAGATAAGGCAACTGGGGCTCAGAGAGATGAAGAGATTTGCCCAGGATCACACATCTAGTAAACGTCTGGAGTAG
The DNA here is from genome assembly GCF_016433145.1 of Gracilinanus agilis. Taxonomy (NCBI): domain Eukaryota; kingdom Metazoa; phylum Chordata; class Mammalia; order Didelphimorphia; family Didelphidae; genus Gracilinanus; species Gracilinanus agilis. The sequence goes on along the minus strand of NC_058136.1, from coordinate 58,462,197 downwards.
TTTTTGAACCCAGGTCTTCTTGACTCTCAGTCCAGTGCCCTGTACACTGTGCCATGCTGCTTCTGTGATTAAATGACTTGTCCCATATTCAGTACCCCCAGATATGCAGGAGAGCTGAAAAGGACTTTACATGCTGATGATCACCTGTCCTAGCTCTAAGTGGTCACCCCAGGGAGTCCTGGAAGGCTGTTCTGAGCTCACCGTTTAACTGTCAGTGTTCGCTCTCATCTCCTTAGACAATCTTGTGCATATTTATTGGGGTGCACTGTGCCCCCAAGGAAACTTGAGCTCCTGGAAGGCATGAACTCTCTTTGTTTTGTCTTGGTATCCCCAGTGGCTGGCACACAGTACACAGTAGTCACTTAATGAATGGTGACTGCATTGGGATTGGAGCCTTTCCCTGCTGTTCCCCCCTGCAAGCCCCACCTCTACCAGAAGAAAGCAGCTAAATCTCCTCCTTCCATCACCCCTCCTTCTCAGCTGAGTAAATGACACCAGGCCAAGCCAGGGCACTGCCATGCTTAGGGCTCCTTCCATCTCTTAGCCCTTTCTTCCCTTCTTAGTTGCCTGAAAGGACATATATGCTGCTATCAAAGTACCTTCTCTCTAAGTGCTCTGAAGTTATATTTTCTGCATGCTCATCATTGCAAGATGCTTAAAGACCTTTGGGGATGAAAAGAATCTTCTCTGCAAACCTCCTCCTTACCTGGCCTTTTCCCCATGAAGAAATCCAAGAAACTCTTTGTCCCTTAAAAAGGTATGCTGTAGAACCACTTCCCCCAGGAGGGAGCCCTCCTTCTGACCTTAAAGACTTCAGTGTCTGGAACTGGGTTCTAGGCACCTTTCCTAATTTCCAGGTCTGTGCTATAAAGCCATGCTCTAGTGGTAAGAGCCTTGGCCCGAGAATCAGGAGACTTCAGTTCTAGTCCTTGCTCTGCCACCTACTAGCTGTGTGACCTTGGGTAGGTCCTTTCCTTTCCCTGAGCTTAAGTTTCCTCCTCTGAACGATGAAGGGTTTGAGACTCGGAGGGTCCAGCTTAGCTCTAAGAGCCTGTGCTCTTATAAAGGAGAACAACGAGCACAGAGATTTGCACACAGTAGGCACATAAAAGTTTGTCAGTTGAACACTACCCACCTCTGAGTCAGAGACTATACCAAACAGATGTGCTTCAAAGGAAGGAAATGTACTTAAGTGCTACTATGTTCTAAGCACTATGCTAAGTGTTAGGAATACAAATTAAAAAGCAAGAGAAACGGTCCCTGCCCTCAAGGAGCTTACATTCATATATATATATATGAATGAATATATATATATATATATATATATATATATATATATATATATGAGATTGGTGGTTAGGGAAGGGTGTTTTGGTTTGGGGAGTCATAGGGATGATTAGAGGAGATCACAGGGGACTCACTTAACTTGTCTTAGTAAAGCACAGGTAGCAGACCTGTTGGGGATGGGGAGTCGGGGAGAGGCCAGTGTCCATGCATGGATGGCAAGGAGCTAATGGGCTGTGTAAGTGGCTGGATGAGATGCACAGCATGACTTTGAGTTAAGGGCTGGCTAGATATAGAGTGTGTGTGTGTGTGTGTGTGTGTGTGTGTGTGTGTGTGTGTGTGTGTGAAAGAGGGAGGGAGAGAGTTGTTTCTTCTAGCTAAATTAAGTCTCTATCTGTAACTCAAACCTATTTCTTTACCCTCAGCTGAGCTCTCACACACCTTGTCATTATTCTCCAAATAACTTTCTCAACTTGGAGACATGGATTTAATAATACATAATGCTCATTTGGTGTCAACAATTTCTTCAGTAGTTTACTCCTTTTACTCTATGTATCCTTAGGAGGAAATGGACTCGTTTACTGCTTCCCCAAGGAGAAAAGAGGTAGAACGACTTATTTAGATGCCCCATATAAGTTAGGAATAGAGGTGGACCTAGCACTCAGATCTTTAGTCTCATAGCCTGGGTCTCTTTACTGAAATATAAGGACATCCATTAAGTTACTTTGCACACAGTAGACACTTAACTTTTATGTAATAGAATTAATTCAATTGTCATATCCATTGAGAGATGATTCTCAAATCTATATAACTAGATAATTTTTCTCCTTAGCTCTTGTCTTGCATCACCAACATCTCAGAGTCCAAAAGGGAACTCACTGTATTTTCCCTCAAGCTTTTTCTTTCCTCCAGACTTCTCTATTTCTGTTGAAGGCATCCTTCCAGGCATCCATGGTATACTTAGCAAACCACAGAGAATCAGCAAAGAAATTGAGATCATGAAAAGCTTCAATCAAGCACTAGCAGAGTACAAAATAAATTCAAAAAAATTATCAGCCTTTCTATATAGTATTAACAAAACCCAAGAAGAGATGATAAGAGAAATTCCATTTAAAATAAATTTAAAATGTATAAAGTATCGCGGTGTCAGCTTTCCACAATACACACAAGATTCATATAAAAATAACATTCTTCACAGAGACAAAGGAAGACAAATACAGTAGGGCCCCTTGTAGTATCCTTGGACGATATGTTCCATAGCTTACCATGGATGGTGAAACTAGGGATATACTGTTAACTGCAGATACCTGAATCAGCAGATACAAGACCACAACTGCACCATCAACACCACTACTCTTGCAATTTAGGGGCCATTATTAAGGTCAATAAGGGCTTTCTTAAACAAAGGCACTGTAATAATTCTACAACTAATGGGCCCATCGAGAACACTAGAGGCAGACTGGAGGAAAGTTTTTCTAAGAAGCATGGATATGGGGACAAAGGGAGAAGAGTCATCATTATCTATTAAGGAGAGAGTTCAGTTAGATGGTCTTGGAAGTCCCTTCTAGTACTAGATTTATGCTCCTATGTTCCTAGTATATGGATATATATATATATGCATACATATATATGTATAATGGAAGATTATTGTGGTTACTTCATATAGTGTTTTCACTTGATTTTCTTTGAGGGTTCATTGGGGGAAGGAATAGGGGGCAGATTGCAGAAATAACTGGGATTTCAGTGCATTTCAGCATCAATAAATTGGCTTTGTTTCAAAGATGGATATCTGATTGTGTCACTTCCCTAATGGCTCCTTCTGGATTTTAGTATAAAATGTACACCCCTTAGTGTGGCATTCAAAGCCTCCCACACTCTGGCTTGTATCTACCTTGCACTCAGACTTTTCTTTTGAGCCAAACTGGCTTATGGCCCTTGATCCCCAGCCTTGATTTGCCATCACCTGGCACCATGTATTTGCACAGGTCATGCTTGAAATACCCTCCCGCTTCAAGTCTTCCTCTTGGGATTCCTAGCTTCCTTCAAGACTTGGTTCAGGAGGCAGCTCCTTGTAGTTGCTTGGCACACACTAAATTTCCAAGTGTTAGCAGTTCTATCTGATTTAGGTGTCCAGAGGGGCCAGAGATCACTGTGGGATTCACAGAAGACTTGAGTCTTTTAAGGGTGGATTTTGGAGACCCCTAAATGCTAGGTTGAGTTTGGACTTTATTGTGTCAGCAGCGGGGAGCCAACTGAATGTTTTGAGGTGATGGTTAATGGGTGTTGTAGGGCATTGAGCTCTGGATTTCAAATAAAAAAGACATCAGTTCAAATCCTACCTTAGACACTTAAAAATTGTGTGACACTGGGCAAATCACTTAGTCTCTTTCAGTCTCAGTTTCCTCATCTGCAAAATGGGGTTGACAAAGCACATACCTGGCAGTGTTGTTATGAGGATCAAGTGAGATCATGCATGTAAAGTGCTTTGCAAACTTAAGGTGCTAAGGAAATGTGAGACTATTATTTCTGATGCCTATGAAAGCAGTATTTTGCTAAGACTGATATGCTATCTCACTTAGGATAGATTGGAGAGGCCTCCAAAGATGAAGCCAGGAGTTGAATTAAGAAGCTATTGCAAGAATTTAGGAGAATGGAGGGAAGCAGCTATGTGGCTCAGTGGATTGAGAGCCAGACTCATAGACAGAAGGTCCTGGGTTTAAATGTGGCCTCAAACACTTCCTAGCTGTGACCCAGAGCAAGTCATTTAACCCCCATTGCCTAGGCCAGTGATGGCAAACCTTTTAGAGACCAAGGACCTAAATTGAGTTCCCTTGTCGCACCCCACCCCTGCTGCCTTACCCCAGGCAGGGTAGGGAGGAAGTGCTCCTACTGAGCTGCTGGACAGAGGGGTGGGTGATTTCCTCAGGTGAATATGGAAAGGGGTAGGGGAGGAGCCCAGCCCCAGCCTCCTTCTGGCTCTCTAGTAACAAACTCTGGCAAACTCTGTGCTGCAGTGATGGCAGACATGCCCACAGAGAAGGCTCCGTGTGCCACCTCTGACACATGTGCCATAGGTTCACCAACATGGGCCTAGGTCTTACACTTTCCTGTTTTGGAACCAATATATAGTATTGATTCTAAGACAGAAGGTAAGAGTTTATTTTTTAATTTTTTCCAATTTTTTTATGATTCCAAATGTTTACAAAACCAAACAATACAAGCATTTCCACACATCAAGAAAAAGAAGATAGTACACAAATGAAATCACAAATCTCCTCTATGTTTAATTGGCTTTTCTTAATATCTAATATCTTTTTTTTTAATTTTTTTTTAAATTTTAAACCCTTAACTTCTGCGTATTGACTTATAGGTGGAAGATTGGTAAGGGTAGGCAATGGGGGTCAGGAGAGAAGATGATGAGGGTCCTGAATGAGGGTGGTCGCCACTGCAATGGAGAAGGAAGAAAGGCTGCAAAAAGAATACGACAGACTGACTCCTGGAGGCCAGAGGCTGTTTCATTTTCATCTGCTTCCCCACCGCGAGGGTTTAATAAATTCAAAGGAAGAGGGAAGAGTAACTGGACGAATGTGAAGGGCGAGGGGGAGATGAGAGATGAGCAACATTTGGAGCCTAGGAAGGGGGACAAAGCGAAGAACCCTACAGAACACTTTCTTTGACTGTCGAGGTTTTGGCCGGGGCTTATTTCGAGGAAGGAAGGATCTTGGGGGTTATTTGCTATTGGCCACTACGGTCCATTTCAGAGCTTTGAACCTGAGCAGCCTGGGACGGGAAAGGCCTGGAGGAGTGACCTCAGGAGTTTCCCAGACTTCAGGCAAGACGGATTTGACAGATGAAAATGGATCCAGTTTCTCTAGAACCGGCTTCTTCTGGGCTTGCCTTTCTTAGCCATCTAGCCCAGGGTTTTCATTCTGTGGCTGTTCTTCCCCCGCTTCTGACTTGGTGTCATTGTCTCTCTCTTGGTCTCTCAGGCACATCTTCTACTGGTCCTTTTGGCCTGGGGACATGAGCAGCATTTCAACTATCACTTTCCTCTGAGCTTCAAGTTGAAGAAAACACTTTTTGGGGGGGGGGCGTTGCAAAGAAGCCATTTCTCCTTTTGACCAGGACGGGCTACGAATTGTTTTCTCTTCTCACAGGGTCTGGGACTGGTTAGGAGTATACATTAATGAAAGCCTGAAGCCACAGTTAAACAGGAGGAGGTTAGATGGGAAATTAAAGGAATAATGTCAGGCAGTGTAGAAAAGTCCAGGTTTATCAAGTGTGCTTTCCTTTCAAAACCTGCCATGGTAGGGGCAGCTGGGTAGCTCAGCGGACTGAGAGTCAGGCCCAGAGATGGGAGGTCCCGGGTTCAAATCCGGCCTCAGACACTTCCCAGCTGGGTGACCCTGGGCAAGTCCCTTGACCCCCATTGCCCACCCTTACCACTCTTCCACCTAGGAGCCAATACACAGAAGTTAAAGGTTTAAAAAAAACCTGCCATGATAATTAATCACCTTATCTACAAGTACTTGTCCTGATCCCCTACCCCCTCCAGCAATTCTATAGCCACTTCCCTTATAGTTAGGAGGGTAAACTGAGGCACAGAAGAACATAGTGGATCTTGAAGGTAGGGATCTTGCCACTTAAGTGGAATAGTGATTTGAACATACTCCTACTGACTTGTGGAGGCAATGCTAGAGGCTAGAGTTGGACTTGGAGTCATAGAGACTTGGGTTCAAATGCTGCCTCTAATTCAATGTGCAATTGGGCAATCAGTTAACTTCTACATGCCCGAAGCACCCAGGACTTAGCTCCGATGTCATCTGTATTGGTAGAAAGAGTTCCTGCACTTGGAATTCCCTGTGCTGGCTTACCACTTCCATGTTTGTGGTCTCACTGGATTCTCGCAACAACTCTAGGAAGGAAGGAGAGCAGGGATTATAGACCCATTGATCAGATCAGGAAACCGAGGCATAAGGAAAGTGGCTCGAGTGCCCAAGGTTATACAGCAAGTCAATAGCACAGTCTTCTCTCTCTATCTTGAACTCCTGTTACCTTACAGCCATGGAAACTAAAGAGGGAAGTATGCTGCTATGTACCCTCCCCACCCCCAACCTGGGGACACCAGCGTGGCTGGGAAGGAAACGGAGAGATCCGGCAGAGTGAAACCCACGAGCTGGCCGCTACAAACAGTGGCAGATGCTCCCAGCCCCTTCGCTGGCAAATTCGAGGCCCTGCTACGTACGGAGTGGAAGCTGTCATCCTCAGGGAATGAGTAACCGCCCATCCACACTGAGCCCTTCTGCCTATCTCATGACTTCTTCTGAGGGCCTGCAAGAATTTTCCCCAATTCCAGTCAATCCAACAAGCAGTTAGTAAACCCTCGACTGTGCTCAGACCTGGGACCCTTAAGGAGGCGCCATTCTGCTAGGGGGAGCCAACAAATACACAGCGGCTGGAGGTTTCCCCTTCCCCACTGACAGCTGGGGGAAATGAGGAAAGGCGTCCTGTTACACATCTGAGCTGGCAGAGAGGAGCTAAGGAAAGCAATGGATGACCTCAAAGAGGACATCTCCATCCCCATCTAAGGGGGCAAAACAACAACCAACGGCATGTACTGTAGAAGCCAGTGCTCCGGTCAGGTTCCACCCCTGAAATTTACGAGGTATGCCACCAAGGGCAAATCGCTTCTCCCAGCCTCGGTTTTCTCATCTGTAAAATGGGAATAATAATGCCTCTGGCACTTACCTCACAAGGTAAATATATCTATAAAGTGCTTTGCAAACATGCCAGTTCTTCTCTTTATGGGAAGAAGCAGGACTAAATTGGCTTATCTGAGAAGCCCATCTCCTCTACCCTCCATCTGCTCCTTGGGGTCAGGGGGCAGAGGTCAGAAGGAAAGATGAGGTTAGTGAGAAAAAGCCTCTTCGAGAATGTTTGCCCTTCCTGCTCGCCCTACCTAAATACATCCCTAGAGCTCTGGAGGGCTCTAGACCCCCATTGATTTGGCCAGGCAAGACTCTAGGCCCCCATTCCTCCCCATTCCCCTAAACGCACACATTGGGGTGGTGCCAAGCTCCAGTGGGCTCTGGAGAGGGGCAAACAGCAGCTTTTGCTCCTTGTAATTATTTACAGTTTTCTTTCTTGCCCAAGGCAGGAGCCTTGCCATTCTGGGAGAACACGTGCCTGCTGACTAAGCTTTGGCCGGCCAATGATGTTGCTGCCTTAAGGAACTGAGCTGGTCCCGGGGAGGTCAGGCTCATTGTTGCTGCCTCCCAGGTTGGCCTTCTCGGCTGAACCCTGGCCTACTTTTGGAACTTCCTGGGCATGGCAGCTCTCTCTGCTCTAAACGGTGGTAGAATGGAGTGGAGCGGCCTTGGGTTTGGAAGAGGCCTTCGACCGAGCACGAATCAGGACACTTTGCCGAAGTGCAGAATGGGAAGGCGTCTCCCACTCAGGAGCTCGGGGACTCTGGGTGCTTAGTAGACTGCCCCGCCTGGAGAACGGGCATAGCGACCTTCATGGTTCTGACTCCGTGGGTCGGTCTGAGGCACACACTTTGCAAAGGAGACGGTTACTGTTGTCCTTAGTAAAAGAATCTTTTGGGTCTGGGCCATGGGAGCCAAACCCTGGGCCAAGGCACCTTAACCCATCTATGTGCCCTTCTGGCTTGCCAGGTAGGGACCAACAGGAAGACTAACAGGAGCTGAGGTTGGCTCCAAGTACAGGGCGGCAGGTTCATGTAAGGGCTTCCTGGTCCGGCGGGGTGTGAGTGTGTGAATGACTGGAGAAGCTGGGGGTGAGGGAGGGGACTGGATCCCTCTTCTGTCCGGACGTCAGGCTCTCCGAGGCCTCTTCTGAACAGCCCTCCGGGTTCTCAGCCAAGTTGGCCCAGGGCTGGATTGGGCAGGCGGAGTTTGTCTTCTGCCTCGCCACCTCCCAACGGGTATACATGGCCTTCCTGCTGTCCCACCTAAATTCCCCAGGCAGTGCCCATGCTATGGTCCTCTTCCCTCCTCTCCCCTATAAAAGCCTGCTTTTGGCTGGGTGTCACACTGAAAGGACTCAATGATTTCAATTAAAAAACATATTTTTCCAAATATAAAGTCTTGTATTCGGTCTCAGGATAGGCAAAAGACATCCGCGCTCCTCTGAAACGTTCCTTCAGTCCCATCTAATTCAGCAATCATTAAGCACCTACTACATACCAGCATCATGTGTCACCCCTGTTGGTAAAACTCCAGGCACCCTCCAGGCAGATCGGCCAGGGGGATAGGAGCAGCCAGGGAGCTGAGGAAGTGGGGAGCAGATGAGCCTTTCTCAATCTTTCTAATTAACTCTGTGTAGGGGGTCATGGATCCAACCTTAGTTGGTCCTCTCTAGTTCCGAGCTCCCTGTTCCTGCCTGAATGGTAGTACCCAGTTGGGCTAGAGACAAAGTAATGGGACCGAGTCTCCCATCTCAGAGTTGTTTGAGCGGACGCTCAGTCAATGTTGCTCTGAGGGACTGCTGTAATGGAGGGCCTGTACCACTCTGTGCCACAAAGATTGCTCGGCGTGCCCAGCTCTGGTGACTTCAGCCCTCATGGCAAGAGCCACTCTCTCCAGTATGGAGTTGTCTTTGTTTTGCATCATTTCAACTCCAGACCTGCTACCTACAGGCAAGAACATGACAGTCAGGGGGACTGAGGCTTACGAAGTCCTGGGGACTTTACTATTGGGTCTCGGCAACTTCCGCAGGCAACTTCCGCCTTCTTGGCCCTGGACCTTTCCTTGCCTTCGGCTCCCAGACACCCCTGCTCCTCCCCCAGCGGCTTAGCCTCCAGGCTCTCTAGGATCTCGTGAACAGATTTCAAGAGGAAAACCCCCCGAGAAGCATCTTTATTCTAAATAACTATGTTGTTTTATACTTTTATACTAACCTTTATGCTAAATAACTTTTATACTAAATGACTATGTTGCTTGCCTGCTCCATAAGCCTCCCTCTGGGAACTTTGTTGCCTCTAGGAGCCTTTCTTGGGCATACGAAGCCCTGCCCAGACTGGATCCAGCCTGTCTTCCCAAGCTGCTGCATTCACATCTGTCCTGCCCCCCATGAACGCTGGGGTCCAACTAAACTGGCTGCTTGGCTGGTTCCCAAAGATGGCCCTCCATCTTCCATCTTTCACCTCTGCCCCTCCGTGCAGGCTAGCCCACAAGGCTGGGCTGCTCTCCCTCCATAACTCTTGACTTCGAGGCTCTACTCAGTCTCCATCTCCCATAAGAGGTCTTAGCAGATTGATTTGGGGGCAGAGCCAAGATGGCGGAGTAGAGCAGAGAAGCCCAACATCACCTCTCCAATCAATCTGAAAATAACGCCACATGACAAATACGGGAGTGAAAGAACCCACAAGGAGACAGAGCGAAACAACTTTCAAAAAGAGAAAATCCTGCACTTATTAAGAGCTTCTCCTCCTAAAAGGAAAACGGCTCCGTCGTTCCTTTGTGTCCGTTTTCTATTTTGTTGGTGTTTCTCAGTCACCTCTGACTCTTTGTGACCCCATTTGAATTTTGGTTTCGACACTTCCTTCTCCAGATCATTTTAGAGAGGAGGAACTGAGGCAACAGGTTAAATGACTTGCCCAGGTTCATACAGCTCCTAAGAGTCTGAGGCAAGATTCGAACTCAGGTCTTCCTGACTGCAAGCTGCCGCACTACGTAGCTGTTCCACATTTTGTATTTGCCTATCTGTGAACTATCCTGTCCAGGAAAATGGCATTTCCTGCCACAAACAGAGCACAGACTGTTTGACCCGTGTCTTTGTATTCCCGGAACCCAGCACAGACCTTGGCATATAGAATGCCCTTAAATAAGTGCTTTTTAAATTTCGATTGGGTCAAAACAGGGGTTAGAAATTGTCTCCCAAGAGTCTTCCCATAGTCTTTTCAAGCAGGACCAGTGACAACGGGCCAATAACATTAACCGCGGGCATTTCCCCCGATTTAAATGGACACGAAACCCCAAACGGGGTCACAAAGAGTTAGACTCGACTGAAATGACGGAACGGCAATGAACTCTGCTATTATTGTTCTGCCTAGACTTCTTCAGCTTTTCTCGAAGGCCAGCAGTCTAATTAATGTCATTAAAAAGAGGGTGAGGTTACTTTGGCTCAGCTATTCTTAGCAAACACAGGTTGGCTCCTAATGATGACGGCTTCCTTTTCAAAGGGTACAGAAGTAAATTTTTTTAACCCTTCCCTTCTGTCTCAGAATCAACATTAAGTATTGGTTCCTGGGCAGAAGAGGGGGAAGGGCCGGGCAATGAGGGTTGAGTAATTTGCCCAAAGGTCACACAGCTAGGAAGTGTGTGAGGTCACATTTGAACCCAGGACCTCTTGTCTCCAGGCCTGGCTCTCGATCCACTGAGCTTCCTCGCTGCCCCATTAAGTTTTCGATGGACATCGTTTTGTTTTTGTGCCACTATCATCACTAGATCTACCCTACCCTCTCCCAAATGAGCAACCCCTTGTGGCAAAGGGAAACAGTCAAAGCAGGTGACGGCAGTGACCACATGTGACCACAGTGGCAACATCCTGGCCCATTCTGCCACACCAGGCTCGTGAAAAGGAAAGAAGTACCCAAGTCATCTGCCGAATAGCCTGAAGAACCGGCATCAAGCTCACTGATCTCTGCCTTGTCCCATAAGTCTTTGGTTCATGATTGTTCTAAGCTGATTTAGACAGAGATTCTGTGATTACACCTTCGAGGTCTTTTCTTTGGTCCCCGCATGGCTAGGCAAGAGGACGGGCTCAGGTCATTTAGAGAGGCCAGAGGATTGCAATCTCTTTGCCCATCTTGCTTTTTGATTCCTTCTTAACTGGAATTTTTCTCTCGTTTCCAGGCAGGAGAACATTCTCCTACATTGAGAAGCGAAGACCCCCCCCTCCCCGCCCCCCCAAAAAGAAAGAAAGAGTTGAGTGATGCTGATTTCTTTCTGTCATCTGTTAACAGTACACCATCTGCCCCAAACAACAGCGGGTCTATCTTTTTCTTTTGTTCTTGCTCCACTCCCACCCCCTGCCCCAACTCGGCCCTTTTGGCCTGCTCCGCCTTCAGCCTGCCTAATGTCGCTGTTACATGTCCGTGCCACTCTTATGGGCATCCTTGGTTTGGCACATCCATTTGCAATGGGATCTCCCGGGTGGGCAACCTGGTCAGGACTTTCTTTCCTATCGGGATGCTATGCAGTCTATTTATTTCTGGGGAGGCCTCCGGCTTACAAGTTCACAGGAATCGTTAAGAGCCCAGATCTCTTTGAGTCGCCTCCCTCATCCAACTGGTTGCCAGGCCCCGATGCTGCCGCTTTGACGACGTCTTGTATGTGCGCACGCTTCTCTTCGCTCCTACTTCCTCTGGGAGGAAAGCCTCCCTCGCCTGGACTATTGGAATAGGCTCTTTAGAGATCTTATTGCTTCCCACCCCCTTGCCTTTGGCCACTGCCACTTCTTGGCACCTCCGGCTTCTTTCAAGGCTCAGCTCAGGTATGGCCTCTGGCACACGAGGCCTGACCAGAACTCTCCCACTCCTTTCCAGCTGATACTGCTTACTGCCATGGAAAGTATTTTGTAATTCATTTTATATTTTCTGTTGACTTACCTATTTATATGCAAGTTGTTCCTGCCTCTCCCTTCGACCACAAGGCCCTTGCAGGCAGGGATTTGGACTTTTGTCTCTCCCCTTAGTGCCCGGTACAGTGTTCCACTGATGGGTGGATAAGTGATGGGAAACTTTTCTTGACAGCAACCTTCAATCCGTCTTTTTGGATCTTGTACCCATTCCTCCTACTTTGGCCCTCTGCTGTTCAAAGAGATCAGGCCTAACTCCCTTCAAAGACTGGAATGTAGTCATCACCCTCAGCTCTGCCCCCTCAGCTGGGGGCTGACTCAAGGCTGAACATCCCTAATTCTCCAGTTGATCTTCAAGGCCCTTTACCACCCTCTTTCTCCTCCTCTGGACCTTCTCCAGCTGATGAATGTCTTTCCTACCATGAGGTATCCAGAAAGAGTAACTCCGGACAAACAGAGTTGGGTACAACAAGGCTCTTCCCCCCAAACCTGGACTCTATGTCTCTCTTAATATAGTCTAAGCCTTCGTTAGCTTTTTTGGCTGCCATTATCACACCAATGACATACGGAGCTTGTGGACCACCAAAATCCTCAGATCTTTTTCATAATTGCTACTATCTCACCATAGCACCCCCCCTTGTTTTTATCCTCATCAGGCAAAATGGATAGAGCATTGGGCCTGGAGTCAGGAAGACCTGAATTCAAATCCAGTCTCAGACACTTAACAGTTGTATGACCCTGAGCAAGTCACTGAACCTCTGTTTGTCTCCGTTTCCTCAACTACAAAATGGGGATGATAACAACGCCTACCTCCAAGGGTTGTTGTGAGGATAGGAAGAGACAATAACTGTAAAGTGCTGAGCACATGCTAGGTGCCATGAAAAGGCTAGTTATCATCATCATCATCATCATTATTACTATTATTCTTGTGAGGCTGATTTGTTGACTGCAAAGCTAAGAGTTTATATTTGTTACTATAAAATGGAATCTTCTTAGATGGAGTCAATCTTCTCCCCTGAAGAAATTTCCGTGAATCCTGAGCCTGCCATCCATATTAACTTTCACTTCTAGAATTGTGGCATCGGAAGATTTGCTAAGCATTCCATCTCTGCCTTTCTGTGAGCGCCTCATGGAAGGTTAGCCAGCCTAAATCCAAGGGCAGATCTCTGGGGCGCTCCACGAGAGAGAGGCTTACGAGCTGCTGCTAAACCTTTAATGACTGCCCTGCGCGGTAGGCCAACCAACCCGTGGGAAAGTAGCTGACCATTCTGTGGTCTAGGCCTCATCTATCATGCTAGCTTAGGTACAAAATAGCATACAAGTCTTCAGTGGCTTTACCGGAATCCAAAGGAATGATATCCACAGCGTTCTCCTGGCCTACCACTTGAGATGGGCAAAAAGAGAAAATGGAGGTAACTTAGCATGACTTGTTCTTGAGTAAGTCGTTCTGGTTCTTTGTGGTCGTTGCTTCCTTTCCTGGACGCTTACTACCCCTCACTCAGCCCAGTTCTCGTGCAGGTCCAAGACATCACCTGTGATGTCATTGGTCTTCTTCAAAATGAAGGACGAACAACAACTACCCCTGAATTTAGTAATGTTCTACTAATGTTTTGTCAGGAACTGGGATCAAGCTCATCGGCCTGTGATTTGGAGATGCCGTACTAGTCTTTTTGTGGAAAATCAGAACATTTGCCCTTTTCCGGTCCTGTGGCATTTCTCCTATTCTCCATGATCCTTCCAAGACCCATGATGGTGGCTCAGCAAACAGTGGTCATAGGTTAAGTGTTACAAGCATCATTCTACCCATTTTACGGATGAGGAAACTGAGATTCGGGAAAATGGTGTCAGGCAAGCTTTCTACTCTTAGCAGGGCAGGGGAAAGAGTCCTGAATTATGGGTCAGAAGGGCCTAGCTCTGCCTCTTTGACCTCACACAGGTCACCTAATCTCTTCTTTATTATAAAAGAAGGGAGTTGGATTAGATGACTAGATGGGTCTTTCCAGCTCTAAATCTCTGTTCCTAAGAGCCCAGCCCTTCCTGACTCTCAGTTCAGCCCTCTGTCCATTATGCTAGGATGCCCAAATAAGGCCTCAGACTCCCAGCAGGGTGAAGAGAGAGCTATTGCTATCCCCATTTTATAGATGAGAATACTAGAGCTTGGGAGAAAGAAAACAAGGAGCTTGTTCACGCCAGTGGCAGAAAGGGGTACAGAATCCACATCTCCCAACTCACTAACGGAGTCAGCATTCCACAAGACCTTAGTTGCCCAAAGCGGGGAAAAGGCAGTAGAGTGAATCTCCAAATCCCAGCGGATCGCAATTGGTCCCTACTGCATTCTGCTGTGGCGCCACAAGTAAGAGGAGGATGTGTAGAAGCTGACGGTCAACAGCTGGAGCAGAGAAAGGAAACCGACAGGTGCCTTCATTGGGCTCCAGTTATGTTCCTGGTGAACAAGTCATCTGTGCCCATCGGCGGTGGGGGCCCAGGGGCAGGTGGCACAATCCATGCCTCTATGAGAGTGCCCCGAGCTCCCATATTTAGTCAAGTGGCATCTGTCCTCCTGTATTTTGGTGCAGAGAGGAGGTTCGGTCCATATTTTCACTTGCCGATTACTGTAGTCGAGGCCTATAGGGGATGGAATTGGCTCCCCCCATTCACGAATGGGTTTCCGGTGCTTCCCTGCTGAGGCCATTGGCCTCTACATGGTCTTTCCAGGGTTGGACTCTATGCTCTGTGAGCTGGTTCCCGGCTTTGGTATGCTCTTGTGGGACGGGAAAGGACAATGAGAGGCCACCTCTAGTCTGGCCTGGAACATCTAACATCTCTAGCTAAAGATAATGGTGGGCAGAGCCTTGTTTCCAAGCACGCTAAGGCGCCAAGCGCGAGACGGAATGCTGGGACTGTGAGCCTGTAAAAAATAGCACGGGGCGGGGTTTGGTCACGTGGAAGAACCCCTCAACTAGACCCCTAATTCTATACAAGGCCGGATCTATTCTATATGAAGACAGAAGTCAGGCAGTGTGTGCTTTTGAGGAGCTGACGCTACCCGGGTGCAAAATGCACGAACGCAGATGAACAGAGTTGGACGAAGACTGCGACGGTGTCATTGGTGACCCGGCCAAGTGACGGCTCCAAGGAATGCCCCCCCCCCCGCAGGGGACACCCCTGGTGGTTCTCCCAAAGAAAATCTGAGAGCCACTGCTCAGGTGAAGGAGACCTTTCAGACTTGCTCATCTGCCTGAAATGGCTTCTATTGAGTCCTGCTGCGGAGGCAGAAGGGGAGCCAAGATCGCTTCGCCAGAGGCTGCCCAACTTCCCATCACCACTGCCCTAAATTGGATGGCACGAGTGCACACTGCCAAGGGTGAGGCAGCTTTTCCTCGAGGGTCCCATCTCCCGAGTGGCATGATGGAGAATTGCCCTTGGCTTCCAAGCAGGCTTAGGGCTGGTGTGCACCGGGGAAGT
The DNA here is from genome assembly GCF_016433145.1 of Gracilinanus agilis. Lineage (NCBI taxonomy): Eukaryota > Metazoa > Chordata > Mammalia > Didelphimorphia > Didelphidae > Gracilinanus > Gracilinanus agilis. Next base: position 58,446,846 of record NC_058136.1, on the reverse strand, counting down.
AGCAAAAGAAGGACAAGGAAGGGCCAAGCTGGCATCGATCTGTGCCTATGGGCAAACAGCAGAGTGTTCTCCATCACGTCTCCAGCCACCTCCTACCTGAACGCTTAGCCTCGGGGAAGTTGACAAGTTCTGCTGAGATACAGGGAAGCCTGGGAGTGAATCCCGTCCAGCAAGGCCTTGGAGGGGAGAGGCGTGCAAACAACAGTCCTGTCTGGGGGCTGCAGAGAGGGCTTTAGAACACAACAAGAGGCCTGGGATGCTGGAACTATCAGGGCCATTTTACATGTGAGGAAAATGAGGCCCAGGGCAAGGAAGTAGCGTGTTCCAGGTCATACAGACGGTCCCTTGTGGGGCTGGGACTTGAAAGCGGCCGAGTGTTTTTTTCTGCGGCACCGTAAACAACACTTGAAAGGACACGTTAACTTCCTCAGAACTGCTCACACTCACATGTCATTCTGACTCCGGGTTGTGGTCTGATCATAGACTGCTGGCTTCCCGGGGCTGTAGCATCTAGCTCAGGTCTCAGGACACTCTTATTTCAGCTTTAGATTTGGTCAGTTTTGCCATGGACCTGTCTCATCATTTCTCAGGAGAGCGCACGTGTGCATGTGTATGTGTGTATGTGCGTGTGCATGTGTGTGCGAGTGTGTACGTGCGTGTGTGTGTCCACTTCACCTCTAAGTTTCCAATTTGGGACTTCTCAGACTTTGCAGCCATTAGAATGGGGCCATTTCGCTGAGGACTCAGGCAATCCTTTCTTGGAGACTTGGTTCCAGGCTTCCTTTCTGTCCGAATGTATACTATCATTGTATTCTCGAATCTCTCTCCGCAGATTCTATCAATGCAAAGTCAGATGTGATTTCTGAGCCAGTTAGAAATAGAAGCTGTGGGTTCAGACGATAATCATGGCTCCTGTCTACTCTCAAAAACAAAAACAGAAAGCCTAAAACTAAAGCCATTGAACACAGTCTATCGGAAAGACTTTCCAAGCCTTCCTTCCTCACAGTGGATCTGGGCAGGGCAGCAAGAGACTAGGGCATCCCTCTGGCCAGGTGTCACACTGGGCTGTAGACAGTAATGGACATGAGGTTGTCAGTCAGGACCGGAAATGCCAAGGTCAAATATGGGAACATAAAGCAGGGGCAAATGACAGGCAAAGGAATACCTGGAAATCCGTCCTTCAAATGGAGCCGTGAGTCAAAGGTAGGTCAACAGGAGGGACGAAGGGATAAGAAATCATAGGTGGCGTCAATGCAGAGTTCAACAGGATTTAGGGGGAAAGAAGAGTGGAAGCTTAGGACTTTGGCAAACTATATACAATGCTGATTACTGGTCGCCCCAAATTTTTTCAAAAGGGTTTTCAGGAGAACACTAAGTAGATTGCATGGTACACATGTGTGCATGGTGTGTGTGTGTGTGTGTGTGTGTGTGTGTGTGTGTGTGTGTGTGTAAACAGAGGGGAAGGAAGGAAGGAGAGATGTTGAAGGTGGGGAAGAGAACTAGTCTAGGAGTCCATGGGCGTGGGTTCTAGTTCTAAGCTATAACTAACTCACGGGGAGACCTTGAATAGGTGACTTTCTTCGTTTCCCGCTATCTAAGGGGGATTGGACTGAATTGCTAAAATTTCTCCCACCCCACTGAGTCTCCATTTTCTCACCAAGCTGTTTTGGCGGCTGAAGAGATGTTATACTCTGTTACCTACTCTTAAATTTTTCTTTGTTCCATCCTAGGCCTTGACATTGATTCCATGTTGGCCAAGTGGGTGCACAAGGATGGGAAACTTTGGAGAAGAGTTGGTGCTGCCCAAGCTTGAGGCATTGTCCTGACCCAGAAAATGGCACCTCCTTCCTGCCTGATGCCCTCATCTCCCCTGCTCCCCTTTTTTGGTGTGGAAAGTTCTTATTCTTACTTCTTGGAGCCTAATTTGCATGCCTGTTAATGAGAGCACAACTGAGTCAGCATCCAGGAGCCACTGACCAACCAAAGCTCAAGAGAGAGATCCATCAATTGCAGGGCAAGTGTTACTGATTAGGCAAAGCCAGGCACTGTCACCAAGTGCCACTTCTCTTCTCGATACCACCTCAATGGCTGGAACCTATTGTTTTTCTTTTTTTTTTTTATAACCCTCACCTTCCATCTTGGAGCCAATTGGCTCCAAGGCAAAGGGTGGGCAATGGAGGTCAAGTGACTTGCCCAGGGTCACATAGTTGGGAAGTGTCTGAGGCCAGATTTGAACCCAGGACCTCCCGTCTCTAGGCCTGACTCTCAATCCTCTGAGCTACCCAGCTGCCCCCTGGCTGGAACCTATTTTGAGCCACACACCCTGCCTTGCCCCACCTTTCCCCCACGGATGGGGAGGAAAGACTGTGGCCGCTGCCTGGATGATGCTAACTCTCCTCTCCCAGGTATTGCCTCGAGACCCCCAAACTAGGGCAGACTGGAAGGGGCGGGCGGGGCGGGGCCACAAGGGGGTGCCTTTTTCTCCCTGAAAAGCTCCCCGCCAGCAGGCATGCTCCAAGGAGGGTGTTTGTGTGCTCGGCTGAAAGAACTGAATGCAAAGAGGCAGAATTGCTCGCTTCCCTCTCCCTCAGGGCTGGAGCCGAGCGAGGAGCCAAATGAAAATATTGGGAAGCAGGCTGGCAGAGGCTGGCATGCCACGTTGTAAATACCCCACCGATAATTCAGCACCTGAATGCTTAGCGGGGAGCCGAGCTCGTGGCTCCCAGTGACCCCGATTCCAGGGCTCGCTGTAACTCGCGGCTCAGCTCGGTGTTTACAAGTCAAATCACAAGCAACGTCGGGTGCTTCACAAGTGAACCATTTTTCCTGAATGGATTCCATCCCTGGCCGAGGCAGAGGAAGCCGGCAGGCACCCACCGGGACCATTTTCCTCTTTGTTTCCCCGGCCAGGTTCCCATCTGTCGGTCCCCTTCCCGTCCTCCCCCAGGAGAAAAAAGCAAAGGTATCCCGGCCGGCCCTCTGGTGCTGGCTGGTGCTGTGCTGGGGCTGCTCGGGCTTTGTCAACAAGATGCTGCCCGCAGGGGAGGCTGCCGGCCTTTGGCAGGCTTCCCTCCCTCTGCCCGGTGGGCTGCCTCTGCTACTAAAGAGGCCACGACCTCCCTAGAAGAGCCAAAGGGGTTGGGAGGAAAGGGGAGCCGGGGACGGGCGCTGCCAGGAGCCCAGCTGGCAGCTGCCTCTTGTGCCTCTGGGCACTCGGCAGCCTTGGCATTTCCTTGCTAGCGTCAAGCTGCCTTTCCCCTCTACCTGCCTCCGGTCTAGGTTTTGCTCTTCCACCCATCTGGGAACAGCCCGACTCTGCTCTGGCCTCAAACCCTCTGGGGCTGAGGAGGTGTGTGTGTGTGTGTGGGGGGGGCTTTTCAGCCTCTCTTAGGGGAGTCCTCCCAGAGCTCTCAGCAGCCTGGGGACGTTAGAATACATTGTTTGATGAAATAGAAACAGCTCTACTGAATGCGGATCTGTTTCTCACCCGTTTGCTGCCTTGGAAGGAGCCAATTCGTTCTATTTTGATAGCATCATAATATAAAAAAGTTTCGTGGAAACCAACTCTCTCCAACTGCCCCCCCCCCGCCCAGAGCAGCCCCTCCTGCTAGAGGTTGCCTGGCTCTCCCGGGTGAAGGTCCGAGGGAGGAAAATCAAAACTTTGCAGCCGTGCCCTAGCAGCAGCCTGGGAGCCACGCAGTCCTTCCTTCTCCCCTCCTGGGCTGAGAGGGCAGAGCTCTAGGAAGCCAGCCCCAGTCCATCCTCGCCCCTCGCCCCCGGCCACACTCACACACCCGGGAGCCGGGCTTCCTCTGGCCTCGGTGCCCGAGGCTCCATCCCCACTCCACAGCCCCCTCCCCCTCCCCCCCTCCTGGCTGCAAACAAATCGAAAGCCTCGCTATCTGCAAACCGCAGATTTGGTTAAGAAAAAAAAAAAAAAAAAACCAACCAACTGAGGGAGATTGTTCTAAGCGGATTTCGGCGCCCGCCCGCGGCCGAAGAGCCCCGGATCGATGGAGCTCCCTCCGCGATCGCCACAAAATCGCCTCGCCCGGGCTAAGGGGCTACTCTGGTCTGTATTTACAAAATGCTCTAGTCACACCGAGGCCGGCGGCCAGGCGACGGAGCTCTGGCCAGCGGCGGCTCCTCGGGATGGCGCTAGGCTGAGTCCAGCGAATGCCCCCAAACAAACACTGATGCTGCCCACCCGGGCCACGGCTGACTCGAGATCGTGCCTAGCCTCGTCTTAGGATAAACTTGGGGACAGAGCCGAGATCTGGCTGGCCAAGCAAGCTCTCGAGGCTTGAGGGGCGGCTCAGCTGGGCCATTTGCGCTAAAAGCGAGGACGAAGGAGCCTTCGTTCTAGGGCGGAAGCTCAGAGAAACTGAGGCATGCCCTCACAGCTTTGGAGAACGGAGGAAAGCGACTCGTCCTCGCCAGCCTCTGAGGACCCATAACTTCATTGGACCGAGAGCTTCGACAGAGCTCAGGGGAACCCCGTTAGAAAGAGTGGCCAGAAGTAGGCTCACAGCCTCGTTGGCCGCCCTCAGTCATGGGGGCTCACCAACTAGCCTGGGCGGCTGTGGAGGTTTGGTTACCGCGGAGGCGGTGTCCGCTTGCACCTGAGGTCCTAAGGTGGTGGGGGAGGGGAGACAGAGGGAGCGAGGAACCCCGGCCTCCCTACTCCCCCAACCCCCGGCCGCCTCTTTGGAGCCAGGGAGGTTGGCGTCTGAAGTTTGGAGCGAGGCTTGGTGCTCCCGGCCCTGCTCCAGGGAAGGGGAGAATGGGTGCCTGGGCCCGGGCCGCTCCAGCTCTCCTTCCCAGTCTGCCTCCTTTCCCCGCATCGTAGTGGGAAACCTAAGAGGGAAAAGCCAAGCTAGGGGAGGGAGGGAAAGGCCAGACTGGAGATCTCAAAGCCCTGCCGAAGGACTCTGGTGCAAAGGAGGTGGCGCGTTCTCTCTGACCCGAGTCGCCCCCCCCCCAACCCCTCAAGAGGCTCTCCCGCCCCCGCCTAACCCAGCCCAGTCAGTAGAGCCCAGCTGAGCCCCCCGCCCCACCAATCCCCAAGGCAATCTGTTGCTGCCCGGCCGGCTGCCGAATGGTAAGCTGCGGCCAGCAGAGCTGCGTGCGCCCCTGCCTGCTGCGGCAGCCCCCACCCGGCCACCCCAGGCCTGGCCCCAAACCCGGGCAGCCCTCGGCGGCAGCTGCGGTGGCATAGGGCAGCGAGGTGCGCAGGGCGGCCAGGCAGGCGGGGTACAGCAGGGCAGAACAGGGCACGGGCAGGCTGGGCAGGGCAGGGCAGGCAGATGAGGAGGCTAGGCAGGGCAGGGCAGGGCAGGGGCAGGCAGACGGGCC
>NC_058136.1:58416941-58436897 GCF_016433145.1 Gracilinanus agilis | reverse complement strand
AGAAAGAAGGAAAGAAGGAAGGAAGGAAGGAAGGAAGGAAGGAAGGAAGGAAGGAAGGAAGGAAAGAAAAGCATTTTTGATGGTGGTGTTACATGAGCTGGCTCATTGTGGGAGGATATATTTGGAAATAGAGGTAATGTAGAAATAGAAGGTAGCAATAAAACCCTTTAAAAAGCCCATAAGACCTATCCAAGTTTGGTTTTTATGGAGAAAGCCACATCTATACATGTGGGGTTAGAAAATGGGGGAGGAGATTCTTTTGAAATTGCTCCTAAAATCGCATTCAATGCCAGAATATTTCTTCCAGGAATAGTCAGCATTAGCTACTTTCCAGCATAAAAGCCTTTTTTGCATGTGTCAAAAATTCTCACACCTGTGCCTAATTCTCAGTTCCAGAGCAAGCCCCTTGGAGCTCCCTAGCACTTGAGAGAAGTCTAAGAGGCTAGAGATTTGCCTGCCCCCAGAGCAAGCTGGGAGAATAGGCTGCCAATGTCACCCTGAATTTAGGACTGAAAAGTGTGTTAAAAAGTCCTCTCTCTCATTGAGAGATGCGGATTCCTCTCTTTCATGCTGACAGGCAATTTGGCATATTTTAATTAGTGTAGTTAAGCCCCCGGGAAATATTGCTCGGCCGTCAGGCTTTTCATTTGAGTAAGAACTCAAGAGCCCAGGGAGAGCTTCAAATCTCCAAGACACCTAGGCACTCATTTTCAGCCATGAGTGCAACAGGCAATTCAATGCAAGTAATAGCAGAGCACCAGCGGGTGTGTTCAGGGCCCTGTGCTGGAGGAGGAGAAAGATGAACAAGGCGGAGTTGCTGTCCTCATAGAGTTCTGGTCTATTAGGGAGGCTCGAGACAGGGATGCAGAGAACTGGAATGTAAATGAGAATACGCTAGCTGCATGAAATCACCATGAATGGAGCTCTGTGAGGCATTTTCAAGGGAGAGGGGCTGGGCATTTCCCTGGAACTCGGACTTGTGGGACAGGAAAGATTTCAATAGATAGAGGGGGGAAGAAGTCAATGACAAGGTACTATGCTAGGCAATGAGGACAGAGTTACCCCCCAAGACATCGATGTTCTATAGGAGGAAGTGGATAATGGCATGGACATTGGTGAGTGTAACAAGTTGGGAAGCTATGGTGCTAAAGGAGAGAGGCAAAGGATGTCTGGAAAAGGGGAGAAAGGAGAGAACTGTTCAGCTGAGAATTGGAACAAGAGATTTATTGAGGAGGCATTTGAGCTGGATGCGGAAGGAAGAGAATGAAAGGAGGGAGTGCATTCCAGGGATGGAGTACAGCTTGCATGCATCTCTAGAGATGTGCTGGGCAAAGTGCTCTTCTAGGAGTCAGGAAAAAGTGGGTTAAAATTTTGCCTCGCCCATTAAAAAAGGTGTGTGACCCTGGACAAGTCACTTGACCTCTTGGAGCCCAAATTTCATCATCTGTAAACTGAGGATAATAAAAGCACCTACTTTGCAGAGCTGACATGAGGATTGTACCACTGCAAGTTTTTAAAGCCCAATAAGAAGTGAGGTGTTTATAAAATGTTATTGTGATTATTTGGCAGGCTGAGTATTGGGAACATTTAGCCTGCTCCGGTTTGACTGGGATGAAACATAAAGGGAGGAGTGTGAGATGAGGCCAGAAAGTGAGGTCGGAGCCAAATCGTGAAAGGCTTTAAATGTCAGGCTGAGAAGCCCATATTCAATCTTGCAGACGTGCTGGAGGCTTTTGAGCAGGGGAAATGATACCTACCGTCATACCTATTCATTAGGAAGTTGATTTTTCCAGGTGGAGGAAGGATGGCTTGGAGAAGGGAGAGATTGGAGGCAGAGAGACCAATTAGTAGACTATGGTAACAGCACAGGAGCAGTCTGGGTAGTTTCTTTGGCCCAGCAGATCCATTAGGGCGGATGGACAGGCATGTGCCCAAATCAGCCAAGCTGTTATGGGGTGATTCATGTATTGGAATCACCATTTGCATATGGAAATAGCTTCAGCAACTCTATTGATTAATAGTTGTTTTTCAATGTGGGGCCTGGGGAGTGAGCTCTGGGAATTCTGAGCAATTTTTCCTGTCTGTTCTTGGAAATGAGTAGCTTTACCTTTTCTATTTTCTCTGAGAGGTCTAAAGCAGCACTATTGGAGGAGAGAGAAGAGGGAAGAGGGAGAGGGGGAGTGGAAGGGAAAAGAGAGGGGGGAGAAAGAAGGGGAGAGAGTGAAAAATGGAAAGAGAGAGGAGGAAAATGGAAAGAGAGGAAAGGCAGGAGATGGAGGGGAAGAGAACATGTATTGAGCACTTACTATGTGCTTTACAATGGTCATCTTGCTTGATTCTCAACAACCCTGGGAAGTAGGTGCTATCTCCATTTCACAGATGAGAAAACTGAGAAAAACAGAGGTTAAGTGACTTGGCCAGGGTCACACAGCTAGTGTCTAAGGCCAAATTTGAACTCGGACCTTCCTGACCCTAGGCCCTGTGCTCTACTTGCTGTACCACTAGTGGAGCTGGAAGGGAGGGTTTGGTGGGTCATGGTGTCATGACGTGAAGATCTCTGGGAAGTGTCATGAAGACTTGCTTCCAGGCAAGATAAGGTGAAAGGTTTCCTCTCAGAGTCCAAAGTACTTGAAGTGAGATCCAAAGTTCTGGTTGGGGGCAGTGGCGGGGGTGGGGGCTGCAGGCAGAACGATTTCGAAGGTGGTTGGGGAGTGATGTGGAGGCTGGGCTCCAGGCACAACGCGGCAAAGACTCGCCCAGCAGGAGGAGAAGCAAGGAGTGGAGGAGAGTAAGGTAAAGGGAACAGCATGATACCGAGGCTGTGTCCACAATACTGCCAGAATGACTGGTTAAAATGAGAACATTCTCTCAACTGGGGGTTTGGGCTGAGATGATCGAGATGAAATGCTTTGTGTGGCGGAGACTGCAGACAGAAGAGCAGAGCCAGGACCTGACTCCTCCTCAGTACAGAGTTTCCCTCACCAGAGAAATCAAGACTAAATCAGCTGGGGGAAGCCAGCTCTCTGGCCCAGGGAGGGGAGATTTCAAGGGCACCTAAAGCAGGCTCTGGTCAGGACCAAGGACAGCTCCTCGGTTCCAGCCAGTGTTTGCTCCCCACCCCTCCCCTTGGAAAATGAATCCTTTTCTGATGAAATGCAATGAGGAGCTTAAGTAAACTCCTCCTTCTGGCTCTAAGAGCTTGCAGCTGCATTTCTTTGGGATGGAAAGGGGACAGCAACAAGCTCAGATTCCTACCTGGGCCCCAACTGGATGACTCATTTTCACACCAGGGATGATGGCTTTGGCACCGCATAGCATTCTGTTTACACTCCAGTGCCCACTGGTGGTGGTCAAGCAATTGTCCACTTCCCTTGAATTTTTAGAAGGCTCTGGAGGTTGGTATCTGTCATAGGAAGGGAACATCATAGAATGTTGGATTGGGAAGAGACCAGAGTCCAAATCTCTCAATTGACAGAGGAAGACATTGATTTCCAGGGAAGGGAAAAGATTTAGGAATAGAGAATTGCCCAATGGGAAGGGATCCCCCAAACCACTGAGTCTAACCTCCTCACTTCAGAGTCAGGGAAACTGAGGGGAGGGGAGGGATGGGTACAATGTTTAATTCAATGCACCAAACATTTATTTGTTAAGTATTTGCTATGTGCAAGGCCCATTTAGGTGCTGGTTAAAAGAGTCCATGTGGACTGATATTCTGGAGTTCAAAATGGATTCCCTATCTAAATGACATCCTAAAGCATGTTTGAATTCAATAGTCCACCAACATTCAGATGAATCCTTCCTGGTGCTGATGGTACAACAATTCCTTTGATATTGAGACAAGCATCCTGAAATTGCCCATCTTTTCAAAGTAAATTTGGCCTATGAATAGGCTCTCTCACAAGTCATTCTTATCCTTAATGGTGGAAGAGTTCAGCGATGGCCTCTAGTGTCAGAGCCCCTTCCTAACCCTCTTGTACTGTACATGATGAACAGAGCGCTAAACCTGAAACCAGGAGGCCCGGTCCCAAATCCTGCCTCTCCTCTGTCCTAGTGGTACGGTCATGGGCAAACTGCTCAACTTCTCTGTGCCTCAGGTAACCCATATATAAAATGGGGATAATATTTTCTCATTCTTTTTTCTCATTCCTTATTTCACTGGAGTATTTATTGTGAAGGAAGCATTATCCTAATGCGTTTAATCTCATACCAGCTTATATATGCAATGTCTTCTATTGCTTACTCAGCATCTCAGTTATGAGTCCTATCTTCCCTGAAAAACTGGGTTCCTGCTACTCTTCCATCCCTAACCAGAAGCTGCCACAGGGCTGGGCCTGCTTACTATAGTATAGATGGTTTGTAAAGGCTTCTTCATGTGTTGACTAGAGCACCAAGGCCAGTTTCACTGTCTCCTTGAACTCTGACTGGAGAGAACAATAGACTCAGAGCATCAAAGCTGAAGGAGCCCTCAGAGATGATCTAAGGAAACTGAGGACCAGAGAGGGGACTTGACATGCCCATAGTCATGCAGTTAGTATAGAGCTTTCCTGGCTCCTCGTCCTCCCCTCTGGCTTCCCAGTACTCCCCAATATCAAAGAACTCCCTAGGAAAAGTTATGGCTGATGTTTGGATGTCTGCCCAGAGAAGTTGTGTGGATCCTGGATTTTAATCTTGTCTGTCTTTCTGGAGACCTTTAGCAAGAGAAGAGATGATATCTGACTTGTTTTTGATCATTTAGACATTCACCTACCTGAAAGCAGAGACTGGACCCTTTGTGTTCCATCTCTGAGATAGTAAAAGCAGCAGTTAAAGGTCAGGCTGCCTAATCAGAAAAAAGATTTTTCAGACATTCTACAAAGATAACCAGGACCAAAAATGCCTAAGAGGAGAGGAAGCTAAGAAGGAGCCACTCTAAACAAGGGGAAATGACCAAGAATCCAGCCTTTGACCATTTTGCCCAAAAGCAAGGCAGAGAATAGAAAAGTAAAGGTCATCTTCTTTGTGGGGTGGGGTTAAAAGGTCAGGGCTTTCCCTAGAGGATGGAGGGCCATGGGGAAATGACAGTGTGGGCCCATCTTTCCTTCTTCTCCACTCCAACATTTATATTTAGGTAAGAAGTACTAAGAAGTACAAAAGGATCCATTAGGTCCAGTGGAGAAGGAAATGGCCAACCCCTCCAGGATCTTTGCCAAGAAAACCCCACAGAAAACTCCTGAAGAGTGAGACACCACTGAACAGCAGCAACAGCAACAAGTACTTCAGATGACCATCAGGAATAGCCTCAAACAATAATACGGGAGAGTGGGGCAAGTCACCTACTGTATATCTCTGAGCATCAGGTCTTCTTTGGCACTGGCTGGGGAATCACCCAAGTCTCTCTCTCTCTCTCTCTCCTCCCCCCAGCTGCTTCCCTGAGTTACTTTGGAGACTCCAGCAGCACAGAAGACCCCCTCCAAAGTACAGGGCTGAAGGCAATTTGCCATGTCTTCGGTTCTAATGTGGAGGGAGCAAAGAAAGAGGTGACTGAGAGGAAAATGCAAAGCCCCTATTCCATCATTGCCCAAACAGACCATCAGATAGATTGCAAGCAGGAGACTTGCAAGCTTTCTGGAATCTGTCTGTAATTAGAGTAGAAGCAATATTTCCCACTGTGGCTGGATGGCCAAATGTTTCATATCATATTTGGAGCCAATGGCTTGACACATCTGGTTATACTCAAGCAATAGAAGTAGGCTTTTTTTAAAAAAACATGATTATCATCATAGAGGACTTAACGACTCCAGATACCTGGGACTAGGCCCAGTGTTGGACAGAGCTGCAGAAGAACATGTGGTCTCTGTCCTCGATTCTACAGGCTGAGATGGACAAAACCACATCATTTTAGTTGGATGGGCAGCATTACATCATAGATATGAGTTGAATACTCCTTGGAGGCCTGGAGTATGAATTGACTATGCCCTCAAGAAGAATTAAATATGAATGAATTGCAAGGTAAAGTCAGTCTCAATTATTCATTTTGCATATTTGCCACATGATATTACTGCCATCAATTCATAACTTTTGGTCTGTAGATTCAGCACCACAGAAATGGTTAGCTCCTATTAGCCGATGGGGCCACACTGTAGCTGTGCTGCCACCAGGTGGTAGGTAGGTCAGTGCCTCAGTCTCCTTGGCCCAATCTTGTGACTGGCACATGTTTTCTCTGAGACCTCAGTCACAGCCATTGGGTTCCCACTCAATAGAATTTTTAGCTAAGAAAAAAAAACAACTTCTCAAAAGAGCTGAATATTGCTTATTGCTTATTGGCCAGTAAAAATGAGCTGGCCTTTACTGGGCAGCGTTTGAAGTTTAGACTTTACTATCTCGGTGGAATTCACCACTTTTCATGGTTATTCTTAATTACATACAACCTTAATCTTACCCTTCTGTCAGGCACAGTCTTTTCTAGCATCTGGCATCCCAAGATTGAAGACCCTTTCTAATTTGCCCTGATGGAAAGGACATGGGATCTGGAGTTAGCAGAACTGGTGCCCCCTCTCCCTCTCTCCCTTCCTCACCAGAACTTCACTGATTTTCTAGTTTTGCCTGGGGATAATATTATTTTATTTTATTTTTTTAAACCCTTACCTTCCATCTTAGAATCAATACTGTGTATTGGTTCTAAGGCAGAAGAGCAGTAAGGGCTAGGCAATGGGGGTTAAGTGACTTATCCAGGGTCACACAGCTAGGAAATGTCAGAGGTCAAATTTGAACCCAGGACCTCCCATCTTTTGGCCTGGTTCTCAATCCACTGAGCTACCCAGCTGCCCCCTAATCTTATTTTAGAAAGAAATCCTTTCCCCCTTCTCTGATCCTCAATTCTCCTAGGCCAATGTCGACTTCTGGGGCTTTGGAAAGTCACTGCATTCTTCTTGTCCTCTGTGAGCCGGCCAGCACTCTCATTTCTAAGCAACATGGCAAGCTCCATCAGGACCTTAACCCTTCTCCACTCTCTCCTCCCATCTCATCTTTGCAACCAATGATCCTCACAACCTCTTCCTCCACAGACAGCACCAGCCTTAATTTGAGAGTGCCGGGCGAGTGCCATTAATGGGAAGAGCTTAATTATTGTATATCCCTTTTGACAGTGGTTAGGAAGAGGGCTCCTGTTCATTACCCACTTTGTGGCTTTTCTCAGGATGGCATTTTTCCAGGCACTACGTTGCTGCGAATTCCCAGGGCCCCTGTCTTAGCAGGGAAAGCTGTGCATGGAGCCACTGATGGCTTTCTGGGACTGTTACTGCCTCTGGGGAAATGGCCTCTATGGAGAGAAACAGCTACTTTCCCCCAACTTTGCTGACAATGCAAAGTTGACTAGAGAAGTAATGCAAGATGCATACAGAAGAGATGCAAGGGTGCCTCTAAGAAACAAGGATCTGTTCGGTTTCTTAAGAGAGCCTGGTGATCTCAGACAGGAAAGCATCTCTGGCTTTAGTCAGTTCAATTCGCATATGTGAAGAACCTGTACTAGGCGCTGGGGATGGAAAAACACAGCAGCACTCACCCTCAGGGAGCTCTGGGAAAATGTAACATGTGCACAGGCAAATCAATACAAAGTACATAGAAAGGAGCAACAGCAGATCTATGAGGGAGGAAGGGTGGAGGGACTGGATACTGAGGGAAGTGCTTCCTGCCTGTTGCTCTGAAGAGAGATCTAGGAGGGCAAAGCCTTCCATTCAAATACTTTCTGAAGTGGTCCTTAGCCCCTCCATAGAATCAAACCGCAAACCTCCAAATTGGATCTGGAAAGGCAAAAAGAGGCCAATGGATGCTCAAGGCAAGCCTCAGACTACCAAAGGGATCTCTGACACCAAATAGGTCAAGAAGCTCTATTCTAGTCTAGCGCCTTCAGATGGGTACAGATGGGTAAACTGAAGCCGAGAGAGAAAGGGATTTGCCTAAAGTAGTACAGTTAGTAAACAGCAAACCCTGGGCCCAGAGACAAGGAAATATGGGGAAATGAGCTAGCAAGGGCTCTGGCAGGGCTGGTCAGAGCTCATAGGAGTACACACAGAGCCTGCCTGCCTTCTGTGCCCATGCGTCCTTAGATCTCAAAACAATTTGGTGTTTTGTGTGTTATTTCTTGATTTCATATTTTTCAGGTTTGGCTGTCTATTTTTTAAAATTTAAATTGAGTCATTCTCATCTGGCTTCAGGCACTTCCTAGCTATGTGACCTTGGGCAAGCTACTTAACTCCAACTGCCAAGCCATTACTGTTCTTCTGCTTTGGAACTTATACTTAGTATTGATTCTAAGATAGAAGGTAGGGGATTAAAAAAACTAAATTGAGTTGTTTTATTTGCTTTAAGTTCTTTGAAAAGTTAAATGGCTGACCTTTGGGATGAGGTACTTAATCAATGTCTACCTGAAATAAATGATAAAATTCTCTAGGTGTCCACCCTCATGACAAGTGCTGTTGATGGGGCTGAAGCAGTCCCTTCCTAAGCTCCTCCTGTTCTGTTCATGCCTCTGAGCATGTAATGAGGAAGCGGGTGTAGGGACAGGAGCAGCAGTGAGTAGGGCGGGGGGGAGGGGGGGAATCTCTCCTCTCCCTGCTGATGGGATGAGATGGGAAGGGTTGCTGAAATTCAGGCTCCTTGCCTTCCAAATATATAGCAATGGATCAGGAAGGACCTTACGATACTTCATCTAGTGGTTCTTAAAGTGAGGTGAAGAATTCATTTTTTAATCATTTTCAATAAGATTTTCTTAATTTAAAAATGATTCTGATAAGGGTTTCCATAGTCTTCACCAGACTACCAAAGGGATCTCTGACACCAAATAGGTCAAGAAGCCCTGTTCTAGTCTAGCACCTTCAATGGGTACAGATGGGTAAACTGAAGCCGGGAGAGAAAGGGATTTGCCTAAAGTAGTACAGTTAGTAAACAGCAAAGCTACTATTTGAACCCTGGTCCTCTGACTCCCATTCCAGGGCTTGTTCCATTCCAATGGCAGAGAATGTAGTGAGCAGCCTTTGGCAGTGGCAACTGTAGTAAAACCCAAGGAAGGTCCAAGAAGAGATCAGACTCTGCAGGACTTCTTGCTCCTACTTCTCTTTGTCCCTCCCTTCCTACTTCCCCTAACCATTTATTAAGCATTTTCTATGCACTTACAGACAGACAGCTCGGTGACTCAGTGGATAGAGGACTGTTCCTGGAGTTGTGAAGACTTGAGTTCAAATCCAACCTCAGACACTTAGTAGCCTGGGCAAGTCACTTCACCTCTGTTTGCTTTAATCAAATGGGGAAGGAAATGGCAAACCACTCCTGTATCCTTGCTAAGAAAACCCCAAATAGGGTCAGACATGACTAAAAAATGACTCAGTGACATGTGTTTCCTGAGGTGATGGTGAATGAGGCATGTTCCCTGCACTTAGAGTACTTAGAGTTGAGAGTTAAGTCAATATAGCACAACACAAAATCCAAAGCGATCTTGGGTTGCATCGAGAGAGGTATGGTATCTAAAACAAGGGAGAGGAGATCCTGCATCTGCTCTGCTTTAGTTAGGTCTAATCTGAAGTTGTACATTCAGTTCTAGGGGGCCATGGTTTAAATAGAACCGTGCTAAACTGTAGAGCATCCTGAGAGGAAGAACCATGTTGGACAAGGACCCCATTTTTCTGCCCATAGAGGATCTGCTGAAGGATTTGGGGAGGTTTAGGCTGGGGAAGCAAAGAAGAGTCTGTGAGAGTTGTCTTCTAGTGTCTGTAGGAATGCGAATGGAGGAGGAGTTGGGATTGTTATTGGTCCCAGAGGGCAGAAGCAAGAACATGGGTAGAAGTTGTGGAAGAGAATTATTTAGGCTTCGAGTCAGGAAAACCTTCCTAAAGCTTCCTCCTGAAGAGGGGAACCGACTGCCTTGGGAAGCAGTAGGTCACTGCAGGTTTCTATTGGTCTTCATCCCTCATTTTGGAAGAGGACCTAATGACATCCTGGAATAATGTCTTGACTTGTGTGCCAAGTGGGTCAAAGTGAAGCGAAGTCACCCAAAGCTGTCGGCCTTGCTCTCTCTTCCAGAGTCACTGAAGTCCAGTGGCAGGATAAAAGTTGGGATGACTTACAATAGATAACCCAGGACCCAGTGGATGACATTGGGACCCTCAATGTCCAACCAAGCTCAAGGTGTTCCACAGTGCCTGCTTCATCGGACCAAATCATTCTCATCTGCCTATTGCAATGGGGAGTAGACAACCTCATAACTCATCAATGGGTTTGAGGCTCTGGGTTACCCCTCAACTTGGTTTAGCCTGCCCACTGGGCCAGGTTGCCAGAGTGTAGTTGCTGCACATGCTCCAGATTCTTGGAGCTACAGTTGATAGTTGGGTGTCTGGTGGACGCCAAAGATGGATGATCATCCCTGAAAAGGACTAGGCAAGCCCCCTCACCAGAGGGGCTAGTCCTCCCTGGACACCCCATGCAGGCCTTGGAGATTTCTACGCAAGGTCTGTACGGTCCCAGGGATGCCACAGTGGGGACTCTTGATCAGGTACAAGTTGGACTAAGATGGCCTTGAAAGCCCCTTCTAGCTCTGAGATGCTGGGATTTTTCTGCCTCGTGACTGTCATAAGTCTAGAAGAAAAAGACAAGGAGGAGGAAGAGATCATTTCTGTCTAGGAGGAAGGATAGTCATTAATAGTTTTGACTGGGTGTTGGGGATGGACTAAGGGAGATGGTCACTAGATAATCTTGGAAGTCTACATTTCTATGGCCCCATGATCTGGAGACTGGGTACTCACCAAATGGGGCAAATTGAACTCCCTTGACTCCCTGCCAAATTCCTTCCAGTTTGGATCCTTTCCTCTCTGGCCTTTTGAGCTTCTTGCCCTGGGAGTGTGCTGACGTCAGGAGATGGTCTTATATTAAATCTTGCAATTGGGGGGCTCTCCAGCTCTGACTCTGAAATGATGGATTTTGGTGGCTGCTTTTTAAAGCCTCTCAGCAAATAGTCAATGAAACAAGCTCCTGTCTGAGGCTGAGGCAATTAGAAAACACATAGAATTGGAGAATGACAAATGGTAATTGTTATAAAGATATTGTTTTTCTCCCTCTCCCCTGATATCCAGTGATGCAGCATTCAGTTGCTCTTGGCTCATCACCGGAGGTTTCCTTGATCGCTTTAGTCTTAGGAGGAGGAGAGACGTCAATAACAAAGCGGGGCGAGCTTCATTGCCATTGCTGGAGTTAGGCAGGAGGCTGGGGATTTCATGTCGCCGCTGAATTCCTTTTCACTTGGTCTTTTCATTTACCACAGGAGGAAAAAAAAGAAGCCCATTTGGTGGCATAAGATCTGCCCTAGATGTTCTCGTGGATGCCAAATGTACCCAACCCCCCTCCACATGCTCCCCTTTGTGCCCCCTCAGCAAGGCGGGGGTGCCTGCTGCTCAGAGCCATTCAAGGCACTGACTAATCACATCTTTGCTGCAAACCTATTCCAAAGGCTGACCCCATCACTCCTGATCACAGACAGTCTCCACAATGACAGCCATCCACCTGGGAAATGAAATGCTCGGGTGAGACAGAGGAACAAACGGCCCCACTGCTCTAGCCTACGAGTGATTTCTCTGACTGGTTGGAACAAATTCCAGTCTGGGGAGACAGTGCCCACCTACTCCCCTGGCAGCTGGGGAACTCCTGGAATTTTAGAGTTGCTTGCCACAACTCTGGTCATGCACCAGACCCCTCTCTGGGCTCTTTCCTAGAGTTCTGTGTACCATACAAAAGCACCAAAGAGCTGCAATTTCCTTGCTTGGAGCACGTGACCACTGTCAGGAGATGAAAGAATTGCCTCTGATCTGCTCTTAGAAGTAACATATCAAATGGTGGGGAGCCTCAAGCTACCCTCTGGAGCTCTGAAGGACCCCATGCTGTACCCCACAGGGCCTGCCTCCTTCGCCTCCCTTCTCCAGCCTCCCCAGTCCCTCATCTTTCAGTCTCAGGTCTCCATGGCCAAAGACCACCAGCACTTTCTAAGTAATCTCTTAGACTCAGCTGACTTCAAAAATGGATAGAGGGACATGCAATTATGAAAAGCAAAGTGGTGATATCTCTGGCACTGAAAGGTTTGTAAAATGCTTTGTAGGAGTGATCTCACTTGATTCCCCACAACCTCCTGTAAGGTGGATGCTGTGGGCATTTTTATCCTCCTTTTCAAATGAGGAAACTGAGGCTCAAAGAAGGTCAATGGTCACTCAGCTAATAAGTATCTGAGGGGGCGTTTGAACCAAGGTCTTTCTTACCCAAAATCCAATACTTTAACGACAACAATTTATATAGCACTTTGGATGGAACTATCATTATTTCCATTTTACAGACGAGAACAACAAAAGCTGAAGTTAAGTGTCTTGTGAAGGTCACGCCACCAGGCACTCATATAACATTTGAACTCAGGTTTATCTTGACTCCAAGTCTAGCATTCTATCCAATTACTGCCTCTCTATTCATGACCAAATCCACTCTGTCTTAGCTGGCTCTAACTGCTGCCTTGAAAAGTGTCCTAGAATTCTATCTGGGTTACTCAGGCCCCTCTCACCTCAGCCTCACTTCATATCCCAATAACGTTGATCAACTTGCCACCCACACTTCTTAACACTCCTGCCATGCCACCCTATCTTTCAGTTCTTGCTCTGGAAAGTTGCAATCAAATCAATACTGCCAGTACTCCTTGAAAGTGGATGTCAATGGATTCCTCATTGACTCTATTCATCATCCCTGTCATTTCCCAAACCAAGGCATCCTTTCCTGGCTCCCAGTCCTTTCCATGTGTAGTTGGCTCCTACTAGAAATAAGCACATTGCTGGTAGGAACTGTCTTGCTTTTATATTTGAATTCCCAGCAGTTAGCACAGTGCTTGACTCAGAGTAAGTAACATGCAATAAATACTTTTCATCCAATCAGTCATTCTAAGGGTTGCTTCTTGCTCTGGCCCTCTCTGATCCTAAGAGGGCCGTCTTCCCTCTGAGTTTCTATTTTTTCCACGGCAAAATTTGGGAGTTTGACTCATTGATTTCTGAGGATCCTGATTATATTCTGATATTTTTTTCACAGAGTAAAATTCATACAGTGTGTCTGATGGAAAGGACCTCAGCGATAGTGTCATCAAACATGCGCCAGAACACCCTCGACATTCAGGCATCCAGTCTCTGTTTGAGGACCTCCCATAAGGGGGATCCCATCCACTACTTCCTAAGGCATTTCCTTCTACTGTAGGCTGGCTCTAACTGGTAGAAAGTTAAGGAAGAAGGAAGGTCAAGTAGAATATGTCTAATTCCCCCTCGCCCCAAATTATCCCAAATTCCTGTAATCAATCCACATTTAGGATCCTGGTTGTCCTTCCTCTGATTACTCTCTAGCTTATCAGTGTTCTTCTAAGAATGTGGAACCCAGAGCTCTGTGTGGCCTAACCATAGCAGCATATAACAAGACTGTTACTTCTCTAGTCATGGACAAAATGCCTTAATGTGGCTTAAGACCACATCGAGCGACAACTAGGTGTCTCGGTGGATTGAGAGCCAGGCCCAGAGATTGGAGGTCCTGGGTTCAAATCTGGCCTCAGACATTTCCTAGCTGTGTGACCCTGGACAAGTCACTTAACCCCCATTGCCTAGCCCTTATCACTCTTCTGCCTTGGAACCAATAAACAGTATTGATTCTAAGATGGAAGGGTAAGGGTTTTTTTTTTAAAAAGATCAAATTGGACCTAATGGCTGCCATCTCATTCTGTTAGCTCATATGGAGCTTATAGTCTAGTATAACCTCCAAATCTTTGTTCTACTGTCTATCTAGGCCTTCCCTTTAAAAGGTTTTTTTGGGAAAAAATTGATTTTTTTGAACCCAAGTGTAAAACTTTACATTTTTGCCTGTTACATTTAATCTTATTAGCTTTGGTTCGATATTCTAGTCTTTTCAGTTCTTATACACATACTCTCTCTCATCCAAGATGGTAGCCATTCTTTTTAGTGCTGTCATCAGCAAATTTGATGCACATTCTATTTGTGCATTTATTTGAATCATCTATAAAAATGTTTACCAGTCCAAGATCAAACCCAGCACTCTAGGGCTCTCCATTAGTGACTTCATTCCAAGGTGACATCAAACCATTAATAACTACTCATTGGATCTGGATCTTTTTTCTTAAACCCTTACCTTCTGTCTTAGAATCAATACTGTGCATTGGCTCCAAGGCAGAAGAGTGGTAAGGGCTAGACAATGGGGCTTAAGTGACTTGCCCAGGGTCACACAGCTAGGAAGTATCTGAAGCCAGATTGGAACCTAGGACCTCCTGCCTCTAGGCTTGGCTCTCAATCCACTGAGCCATCCCGCTGCCCCCATGGATCTGGATCTTGATCTAGTTCTTGTAGCATATAGCCCACATACTTTCATTTTATCATCCATAAGAGTATCATAAGATTCTTTGTTAAACGCTTTGCTAACACCTAAGTGAACTCTCTCTGTAGAACGTTCTTCTGGCCAGTCTAATTACCCTCTTAAAAACGGAAATGCTGTGAGCTTAGTATGGCTTGTTCTACATAAAAGTAATTCTGACTTGGTGAGTGATTGCTCCCTTTTCTAGATGCTCACTAATCATCTCTTCAATAACAGATTCTCTAATTGTGCTAAGAATCAAAGTCAAAATTACTTTACTGTACTATATAGATGCCATTCTCTTTTCTAATGGGAAAATCAGAATAATAGTCCCTTCTGTAGTCCAGTAGCAATTCCGTGTGGTTTTTATCACTGATCACAATGGCTTGCCAGTCACCTCTGGGTCATGGTTCATATGGGCCAGGTGATTTGAACATAACAAAGGCAACTAGATCAGCACATCTTATTGTCAGAGAAGTAGAGGAAAAGGCTGGAGCTCCTGCATTGGGATATGACAACAAATTATGGAGTTGAATATAATGGTGTATTACTGTGACATGAATTATAAAAGAGACAGATTCAGAGAAACCTGGGAAGATTTATGAATTGATACAGAGTAAAATAAGCAGAACCAGGAAGACAATTCACAAAACCTTCTACCATAATAATATAAAGGAAAACAACTGTGAGATTTAGAATTCTGCTGAATACAATGACCAATTATGATTCCTGAAGACTGAAGACAAAGCATTACTTCCACCTCTTGACAAAAGGAATGGACCAGGGTTGCACAACTGGACATATGTTTTCCAACGCAGACAGTATATGGATTTTTGAGGGGTTCTATTATTTGTTAACAGGACTTTATGGGAAGAAGTTGGAGAGTTGTGGAAGGAGCCATAGTGATGCCCAAAAGGACATAAAGAAAAGTGTCAATGAAACCATTAAAATACATTAAGGGAATGTCTTTACATTCAGAAGGGAACAGATTAGTAGATTAGCAGAAATGTTGGCACTACTACATGTAGTTTAATTTATACCTTAACAAACAACCTGCACATCATAGAAATTTGTTTTTATACATAATTCTCCTTTTCTGCTCTTTTTCATACATAGAAATGTTGGTTTGCTGATGTTTGTCAAATTTTCAACAAAAAAGAAGTTTCTCAGAAAGGGATAGTAAAAGGTATTCTTACCATCTTCCTACTTCACTTTGGTTTCAACTCACTACTAAGCACCTTTTTTCTCTTCTTTCTAGTCCAAACATCATACAGCTCTGCCTTCTCTCTGTTGTACATTATCATCATGCCGTCGTCTTGCATAGTCATTAGACAAATCCATCCCATCTTTGAGCCTACTCTTTTGCTAGCTAAAAGCAAACCAAAGCACACCACTTTTTGGCTGATTCTTAGCGTTCACTGCCAGCCTTGTTTTATTCTAAGCCTGGGACTATATCTTGATTTTCTATTTCTCCTCCATTGCTTATCCTTCTTCCATTTTCTTCTGTACATGTCTTTAAAAAATCCAGGCTTTTGCTAGTTTTCTGTATACCAACATCTCTCTCTTGAGACAAAATATCCTTTGTCCCCTCATCATAACTATTTCTCTTTGGGTCTTGAGAATTTCCCATCATTCTCAGTTTGATATGTTCATGCATCTTTTTCATTCACTAGGTATAAGGCTTCCTTTCTCTGAATAGTCTTGAAATCTGCTCCCCAAGATGTGGCAAAATTGGGACATTAATGCATTGCTGGTGGAGTTGTGAACTGATCCAACCATTCTGGATGGCAATTTGGAACTATGCCCAAAGAGCTCTAAAAGACTGCCTGCCCTTCGATTCAGCCATAGCATTTCTGGGTTTGTACCCCAAAGAGATCATAGATAAACAGACTTGTACAAAAGTAGCTGCACTTTTTGTGGTGGCAAAAAACTGGAAAATGAAGGAATGCCCTTCAATTGTGGAGTGGCCGAACAAATTGTGGTATATGCTGGTGATGGAATACTATTGTGCTCAAAGGAATAATAAACTGGAGGAATTCCATGTGAACTGGAAAGACTTCCAGGAATTGATGCAGAGTGAAAGGAGCAGAACCAGAAGATTGTACACAGAGACTGATATACTGTGGTAAAATTGAATGTAATGGACTTCTGTACTAGCAGCAATACAATGACCCAGGACAACTCTGAGGGATCTATGGAAAAGAACACTACCCATATTCAGAGGGAGAACCGCAGGAGTGGAAACATAGAAGAAAACAACTGCTTGAACACATGGGTTGAAGCAGACAAGGTTGGGGATGTGACACTAAACGACCACACCAATGCAACAATCAATAATATGTAAATAAATCTTGATTGATCACACATGTTAAAACCAGTGGAAATGCATGTTGGATATGGGGGGGGCAAAGGGGGGTGAAGGGGAAAGTAAAAACAAGAATCATGTAACCGTGGAAAATTTTTCTAAAAAAATAAAATATTAAAAATTTAAAAAAAGAAATCTGCTCCCCGATGATATAGATATCATCATCTAGGGTGGCCTTCAGACTGCCTGGCTTTGCTCTCCCTCTCTGTCCAAATTTTATGATGGAGCGGTCCCTTCCTCCCAGGGTATCCATGATTTCCTCTCCAGCAGCCAGGGTTGGAGACTGGGACTGTTTTGTCTTTATCTTTTTATCTCCAGCACTTGGCACAATGCCTTGAACATAGTATGTGCTTAATCAATAAATGCTGGTTGTGTTGGACTGGATTCTCCTCCTCAGGTCCTTCTCCTACTTAAGCTTTTTCCATCAGGTTTTCCTGATGTCCAAATTCATTTTGAAATCCCTCTTAATCACTTTCATAATATTACAGAAGGAAAGAATCTGAGAGTTGGAAGGGACCTCTGTGGTCATCCAGTCCCATCTTATCAGCTTTGCTTCCTTCTCCAAGTCCTGTCATTCTCCTGTTCCTTCTCCAGAAGTGGCCTCCAGGGCTCATCATAAGGCAGGGCTCGTGGGAAGCAATAAAGGACACTTGTTGAGTGTAATCAAATGGAACTGAGCATGGGAAGGGCGAAGTGTTCAAGAAATAGACCACAGAACAAAATCCAGGCTTTGGCTCCAGGGAGGAAGGACTGGGAGGGTAGAAAACCCTCAGTAGTTTACCCTACATGATTATGGGATTAAAGCAGGCAGCATTACTATGTAATTAACCCAAATGTCTGGGGTGTCCAACAATTAGATTGCCATCTTCTCACACCCTGTCTTTGAGTTGAAAATGTCTATCTAGCCACCAAGCTGCCAGACTTTGAATGGATTTGGGAGCCATTCCTCAGAGCCTGCACCTTTCAGGGACCCTCCTCCTGCCTTCCACATTCCCCTTGGAGAAGCATGTTCACTGGCCTGCACTTGGAAGCTAACGAAGAGAAAATCACTGTTCTACCATCCAAGGCAATCCAGCCAGCCAGGCTTCAGTGCACGCTATCTCTTTGCAAGGCGATGAGTCTCTCTGAAGATTGCTGAACTGCTGTAGCCTGCTGCCCATGCTTAATGAGGAATCTGAGGCGGGTCACCGTGACTGCCATACTCTCCCAGATGCAAATTCTCCCTCTCTGGGAATAGCCACTTAACCTCCGGGCCTCAGTTTTCTTCTTTGTAAAATGGGGCTTGGGTAGCATGATATGGCCTCTAAGCATCCTTGTAGCACTAAATATACATTCCTAGGTTTGCTGTCTTACTCTGACTGTATCTCGTGTGTGTGTGTGTGTGTGTGTGTGTGTGTGTGTGTGTGTGTGTGTGTTGTTTGTCTCTCCAATAAGAATGGAAGCTCTCTGAGGGCCAGGAATCTCTGAGGTGCTTCCTTAGATCCTCTACAGCCTAGCCCAGCTCAGGGCACACAGCAAAAGCTTAATCAACATTTATGAAAGTGAATTGTGTTGACTGGCTGATTGAATCAAGTTAGCCTGAAAATAGTTCCCCCAGAGAGGGAGGATATAAAGAACAAAATCCCATTCACAGAGACGGCTCTCGCTAACTTGAATGGGCCACCGCTTCTTTGTTTTTTTCAACTGTTAACTCTACTTGATTTGGGGGTATTTTTTTATCGCTTTGAGATTTGTATTCATGTCACTCGTGCATAGGCAGGTAACTACCAAGCAAGAGAGAGTGCAGAGAGCACTCTGTATGAACTGCTACCCTAACGGTTTCCTTTCTTTAGCTGAGGATTCTGGGCCGGCCCCTTGCCTTTCCCCATAGATGTATTGTCAGGGCCCTCCTGAGGTTCTTCCTGTTGAATAATGCCAAGCATTGTTGCATTTTGCCTTCCATCCAGAGGCCATTACTGGAGGGTGCACTCATTAAAAATAGAGCCTGTGTTCATTAAAATCAATTCATATAGAAAAATCTAGCTGGTGTCAGTAGGAAGGAGATTAAGGGTCTTTGCAACCTGAAGAATAATTGACTTGTCGAGGCCTCCTCCACCCAATGGATCGGCCCTCTTGGAGAAGTCCTGAAGAGTAATTGATGTGGTATTCTTTGCAAAGACGGTGATTTGTATTGGCCCACTGGCTCATTATTCTGGAAGGGTTTGCACAGACTCTACCAGATGCAAATTCTCCCTCTCTGGGAATAGCCACCAGCTCTGCTAACTCCGAGACAGAAGCTAAGCTGTACACGACCTACCATCTGGCAGGAATGGAGCTCTTTCCACCAGCTCTTCCCTAGTCCCCAGCCCCAGTGGGCTAGGAAATGCGCTGAACTGGGCTGCTGCTGGTCCTCTTGAAATGGGCCAGTGAAAGACTAACTTCAAGGACTGGGAGTTGACGTCTGCAGGGAGGTCTTCGCTGGCAGGATGCGCTTTCTAGGGGTGTGTGTGTGTGTGTGTGGAGAACTATGCCTGTGTCTCTCCTATGTAGTGGAATGGGCACTGAACCTGGAGCCGGAAGATCTGTAAAACCCTGGGCAAGTGCCTTCATTTCTCTGGGTTTCTGGGTCCTCCCTTTGTCAATGGAAGGATGAGGTAAGATGATCTTTAAGGCTCCTTCTAGTCTAACATTCTAGGCTCTTTCCTGAGAAAGGAGTGAGGGGCCCAGGTCACCCAGATGATATCTAAGGTCACTTTCAGTTCTAATTTTGTGATGCCATCAACCCATCAGTCATTCAACAATCATGTGCATCAGGCACCAAGCTGAGTCCTTTACAAATATGTTCTCATTTTATCATCCCAATGATCTTGAGAGGTAGGTGCTAGGCTAAGGAGAGGTGAAGTGACTTGCCCAGGGTCCCACAGCTAGAAAGTGTCTGAGGCTGGATTTGAATTTAGGTCTTCCTGACTCCAGGTCCAGTGCTCTATGGGGCACCAACTAGCTGGTTCCATATATAATATAATATAATATGATATGATATAATATAATATAATATGATATAATATAATATAATATGATATAATATAATATAATATAACAATACAATACAATATAATACAATATAATACAATACAATATAATATAATATAATATAATATAATATAATATAATATAATATAATATAATATAATATAATATAATATAATATAATATAA
>NC_058136.1:58308693-58371580 GCF_016433145.1 Gracilinanus agilis | reverse complement strand
CTGTTACAAGGATTGTGTTTTTCTTTTTAATTGACAATTTTTAAATTTGCTTTTTTTTTAATTTGTTTCCAAAAAAGGAAGAAGAAAGGAAAGGGGTTTGAAGAAGCAATTTTCTAAATATAGAGAAGAGAACAAAAGTCATCTCAGAAGGAAACCTAGACAAGGAGGATGCCATTGAAAACATGTTGGATTTATTATGTGGTTTCTTATGGAACAGGGAGTAATGCTTTCACATTTAATCCTCTTTTTCAATTCTTACATGTATTTTTTGCTCTTCATTACATTTAGAATAATAAATAAGATTAATTTTAGAATAAAATGAATTTCTTAAAAATTGTTCTGCCTCCAGCACTGATATATTCTCTATATACTTGATCTCTTTAGTTCCCTTGCTCTTTAGGTACATTCCATCCCTCACAAAGTATGTCAAAGCCTGTTATGTTAGGATCCAAAGATAGTAGTTCCATTGCCATTGACAGAGAAAAGAATTTGTAGTAGGAATCTTGACAGATCTTTTCCATTTTTCACCTATTCATTGTCCTTCTTCTACTTCAACTCAAATGCCTCTGGGATGATTTTCTTTAGCTGATTCTCTTGCTAGATTTTCCACAAACTTGATTTACTCGTCACTATTTATCACCATTTTATGAAATTACTTCTCATAATCTTCTCCCATGAGATTTTAGAAATAAATTTATTTTCTAAGTCAATGTTATCCTTGGCTACCATATCTCTTCAATTGTTAAGGAAATCAGGTGTTTGCTGGTTGAAGTTGGGGTATCTTCATTTTGACAACTGATTTAAGTTTATTAAACTCTAATGAAAAGCAGTATGCTGTGAATGAATAAAGAGCCAGCCTCTGATTTACAGAGTCTTAAGTTTAGATCCCTCCTCTGAAACATATTGGCTGTGAAAAGTCTGGGTAAGTCATCTAACTTTCTCAGTGCCTCAGACAGTCACTCTCTAAGACAAAGTTTCAGAGCAGAGGCCAATCTGCCATTTGCATTGGTAGAGGGAATTTCAGTATTGGAAGTTTGCTGTACTAATGAAATCATCTGTCTAGTCCAAAAAGGGAGGAAGAAAGACAGGAAGGAAGACAACCTGTCAAATAAAATGGTGAGAGAATGTGTGTCAATTTTTGTTCTTTTATCCATTTTTTCAGTATCAATATCTTCTTTAAATAGGTCAGATTGGAATACATCATTTATTTGTCTAATTTGATATTGATTTTAATCTTTTCTCTAATGAGTGGGTAGCCTCACTTTACACAGATGGCTGCTTCTGACACAATTCCGTAAAGAGCAGAGGAACTAAACAGGTTACTTCCTGTTTACTAAAATATAATTAATTTCACTTTTGTGATGTTATTTAGGACTGAACATGTTTAGCATCTCCTGATTCTTCTCAAAGAAACGAACCATGATATGTAGGTTTCTGTTTAACAAATCCAGTTTCTTTTGCATAGTAAGATTACTCTCAGCCAACCTCATGGCCTGTGTGAGAAGTTACTCCCAAAGCTCTGAAAAGCATCTTCCCAAGTCATTGTGTGTGGCTATTTTATTTCACAAGCAATAGAATAAATACTATTTGCAGCTAACAAAAACACCTTGTCAATTTACCTCTCTACAGGGCCCAACTGTAGCCTCGCTGACATAGTGAGCCTGGCACCATGCCCAGAAGGCCAACAAACCCTGGTTTTGTTGAGGTATCAGGGGAAGAGTGAGCCTGGGGACAAGGACTCTGATATGCCCATTCTGCTCTGCTTGTTTCAATCTGTAAGTCATTATCATGAACATACTGGAAGATCTCAGCTACTCAGTCTGTTGGGAGCAAGGCTAAGGAAATGATCCATTTTAGAGCTAGAAATACTTGTGTACAGTCATTCCTCACATCTCCCATGTACCAAATGCTTTGGGAACCTAAGAAGGACGGGAAGGCTGAATGTCTTATCTGGGAGAAGTGGATGGAGGAGGAAAGGGTGGGCTGAATTCACTCCTATACCTTGAAGTGGTTTAGTCTTGGTGATCAGTAGCATCAGTATTTGCTCAAGAGGACTTCCAGGTCTAAAAGGATAGCCATCTCGCCTCTGATCCAGGACAAGAGGTCAAAGACAGTCAAGCATTCAAGCATGGGTGAACCCAACACTGGCAGCTACTAAGACTGAAACAAATATAAGTGGGAAACACAGACTTCAGAGTCAGAAAGGTCCTTTGAGACCAGTTGGTACAAGCCCTCTCCTTACAGAGAGGGAGAGTGAGGGCCAGAGGAGACAAGGGATTTGCCCAATGTGACCCAATTTGGAATTGACACAGTTATGATTAGAACCCAAGGCATCTGGGGTCCAAATCCAGTTCTCTTTCCAATACAGCGCTCTGTGACTCAGTCTAATACCTTTGGGGGGGTCATTACTAGGACGATGAAAAAGCCCTCTGTGAGCCAACCTTTTCCAAGGCCGGTTCTAACCAAATTCGTTTTCCAGTGCTCTTTTTATAAGGAGATGCGCCCTGTGTCTGTTTGAGAGGCCAAGGTCTGTGCTCTTAGCTGATGGATGATTCGCCTGCTATTTTCTTTAAAAAATCATACTATGATTTCAGTCCAAAGCTAAAAGCCTACCATATACTCTGAAAATCCTGTGCTTTAGAAAAATCAAGTAGCCATGGGGGAGAGGAAGCTTCTCAGAAATGCAATAAAGGATTTCTTGTTGAGAAACAGTCAATCCATCTGAGGGCTTTTTGAACTCTCCTGAAGGGCCCTGGGATGGCAGTACCTGAGCCAGACTTAGCATTTGTATTTCAGCTAGAGTGAGCATCACAAACCATGCCTTGAATAAGTAACAGGAAGCAAGCAGATGGGGTTGGGGATACAAAGGGAAAGAGCTCACCCTAGCACGGCATCTCTAGTTCTCCTCTTTTAACTAGTCGTTCTTGCTACCCATGCCCTAATGTCTATTGTTTCTACCCTACTGAAAACAGCCCCTCAGTAACATAGAAACAAAACAACTGGGACAAAGCCCTGTGCACCCCGCCCTGGTTGTGGCTTTCAGTGTCTCCAGCCTCTAGAGGGAAGGTGTAGGGAGCTTCCTTCCCCTAAGACTTTGGAAGTGCCTAGCAGCAGTGGCTAAATTCAGTCACTCATCCCTGTTGCTTTGCCTTGATGGCCCTCAATGTGCTCCCAAGAGCAGAGTCAGCTGCCTAATGTGGGCTCTTTATCACCCGGAGCTGAAGGAGAGTTGAAATCGTATTGAGCAGAAAGGCTTCTCTTCAAGGCGCTGAGCTGAGCTTGGAAAGGACATTATAGCTCATCCACTGGGCCATAAATTTTATCTTCCCGGGGACAGACAATCAATATTCTGTGAGCACAATCTCTTCCCAAGAGCCAACATGCTTTATTAACTTAACCCCTTTCTCATTGTAGCTGCCGAGTGCTGGAGAAATGAACCTGGAATTAAATGCTAGAAGCTCACTTCTTTGACCAGTGTGCAATCACCTCTTAGAGTGTGGAGATGAAAGTCTCCTTGTTAGCTTCAGATTTCCGCCATCCGAGTAGACGACTGGTGTCTAGGGTGGCGTTGTCATGGGCCTAACCCTAACCCTAGAGAGCTCTTCTCAGATTAATGCTTTTAAAGGCATACAGTTAAATATATAGAATTACAGAAGCCGTCAATTATGTTGGAAATAACAACCCCCATCCGCCTTCACAGATACCCTGAGATCTCTGGGTCCCTAACGAAAGGAATCATGGAGTTATTGGGCCTAGAGATCCATGTCATACAAGACCCTTGGGGATCAGGGAGGAAGTCATGTAAAATGGCTTCCCCAGCAGTAGTCATGGGATATCTGTTCTCTCTACCCCTGCTCTCTTCCGAACGGAATTCATCTTCGGTGCCAGCTTTCCTAGTTGGTCTGTGCCTCAGTTGTCCTTTTGGTTTTTAAAAAAAACAAAAGCATCCCATTCTGATCAGGGCCCTCTCACTGAAGCATGTGACATTTTAGAGTCTATTTGCAGGTAATAGTAAATAAATTTCCACTTCCTGGTCATGACCTCGAGATTTCAGAGCGAGGGGGTATGGGTAGACAGTAAGGAGATGGGCATTTAACAAGTCTCTTGCTACTGGGAGAGCTTCAGAGACTAGGCTTGGGTGAACTGGGCTTGCCAAAACCTGCGAACACATTCAGCCAATAGTCTTCTCTCATCTGCAATGAAAGAGGACAAATCTTCCTAAACCTTCGAGGCTTCCAGATGAAGGGACTCTCTATTTCTTTTCATTCTCTAGCTGGCAATCATCTAATTAGGGGTTAGCGTATAATCAATGATAATGGAAGCCATTGTTTTCTACGGCTCGCTATCATTACTTCTGAAAGAACCTTTCTATATGTTGGACATATTTCCATTTTATCCTCAAGATTCACTGTGTGGTTATATATATATATATATATATATATATATATATATATATATATATATACACATATATATATTCATTCCGTAGCATCATATGTATAAATGAAAGCTGCTTTTCTTTAGGGATGAAAAGAGCTTCTTTTCAAATGTCTCTAAAAGAAGACTTGAGAACAATATACAGCTGGGAAAAAAAACCTGCTCAAGTAGCCAAGTTGGCAGCAGATTATTGGCAGATGCCCTAAAGCCTCCAGGTAATTTGCTCCTCTCAACAACAACACAAAGCCTTCTCTGAGCCCCCACGACTGATTTTCCTTGTCTGAAATGTTGCCCGACAATGGATTTCTTTCAGCAACTCGCCCTTCTGTACCTTGCGTTGAGAGAGAGCCTAGTCTAAATGGACTATCGTTTACACGGCCTCCTTGTTTGAGTTTCCAGTGAATTGAACTTGTTCAGAGTGATCTCAGGACTGAGAAAAAGGAGAAATGAGTGGAGGAAAATATTCCAAGCGGAGAGCCTTCCAAAGGAAATATACCTGAGGAGAATGGGAGAGAATGTTTTTTTTTCCCCCTTGGGTATGCCTAGCGGGCAAGGGAGAGATAAAGTCATAGAGGGAGCACAAGTCCATAAGCTACCTGAGCAAGACCTCCTTTGGTCCAGAGTATAAAAAGTTTAGAGATCATACATCTGGAGCTGTAAGGGACCTGAGAGGCTGAGGCCAACCCCCTTATTTTATAGACGAGGAAATTGAGGCCATGGCAGATGAGGTGACTTGCCTAGGGTCATATGACTAATAAGATCCTGACATGGGTTGGTACCTAATTGGTCGCATTCTCCCTTTTGTGCTCATTTAGAATAGAATACCAATATTTCCCCCAGAGCTGAATTCTCCTATTTCTATATGCATCTCCAAAGGACTTTGCTTCATATATACGAAGACATCAGATTGACCTCAAGAACTTGGAAATCCATCAATCGATCAACAAACATCTAAGTCAGTGATTCCCAAAGTGGGCGCCACTGCCCCCTGGTGGGTGCTGAAGCGATCCAGGAGGGCAGTGATGGCCACAGGTGCATTTGGGGGCAGTGAATAAATAACTGTAAGGGGGCGGTGATAGTATGTAACAGGAGGCGCTAAGTAATATTTTTTTCTGGAAAGGGGGTGGTAGGCCAAAAAAGTTTGGGAACCACTGATCTAAGTGCTTAAGAAGTGGTAGGCCCTGGGGGCAGCTGGGTAGCTCAGTGGATGGAGAGCCAGGCCTAGAGACGGGAGGTCCTGGGTTCCAATCTGGCCTCAGACACTTCCCAGCTGGGTGACCCTGGGCAAGTCCCTTGACCCCCATTGCCTAGCCCTTACCACTCTTCTGCCTTGGAGCCAATACACAGTATTGACTCCAAGATGGAAGGTAAAGGTTTAAAAAAAAAAAGAAGTGGTAGGCCCTGCACTAAGCACTGGAAAAGCAGAAAGCAAATGTAAAGAGGTCCTTGCCTTGTAGATGCTTTCATTCTAGCAGACTAGGCCATCTGTCCAGATGTATGGAAGAAAGACAAAACGGATCCAAACTAATTTGAGGAGGGAGGATGGGAGCAGCTGGGGCACAGGGAGAAGGTAATGGTCAGATGGGACTTCATGTAGAGAGCAAAGCTCAAGTTGAATTTGGGAGGAAGCCAGAGATTCTAGGAGGCAGAGGGGACGGGGGAAAGCACCGTAGACTTAAGGGAGAGCCAGTTCAAAAACATGGAGACAGAGGAGCCCGGACGAGAAACAAAAAACAGGCCGAGATGCCCGGGTTGTCAAGCGCATGGAAAGAGACTCCTATTTGGTTGAAGCCAGGAGCCATTACAGCATCCCGAGGGCCTCCAGACGTCAGCCCATCCCTGGAAATATGCTAAATAGTGGATCCCAGGATGTAGAAAACACTTGAAGGCAGAGAGCTTCTTAACCTAAAAGAACTGAGTTTGCTAACTGTATTTCTATAGAATTGGTTTCCTTTTTAATCGTAAGCATTTTACTTCATATACATTAAAAGGCCTCTTCTGAGCAGGGGATCTGAGGCATCTTCCCCAGCCCCAAAAAAGGGAAGAAGCCCTACGAAAAGGTCCAACACTCCCAGGAAAGACTGAGCCCATGCCAGCTCCCCTCAGCTCATGATCCTTTGCTTAGAGGTCTTATCGCGGCCCGAACCAACGCCTGGCACTAGCACCCACCATGCCCCCAAGTCTCAGAGCGTGACTGGGCAAAAACAGCTGTGCCTGCTGAAGGCCTGCGGACGATGACTACCTCCTCTCTAACTCTGGGCATCCTGTGAAAAAGACTCTGATGGCAAACCAAACACGAGGAGCACAGTGGATGGAGGGACAGCTTGGGAGTCAGGCTGGGCCCTGGGTTCAAGTTCTACCTCGGATAACATCTTGGTTGTGTGATATTGGGCAAATCACTTCACTTCTCCCTCAGTGCAGCTTTGGTAAAGGGAGGTTTCCTTTCCAGGAGCTCCCTACAAAGATGAAGTCACTGGGCCAGTCCAAAATTACAAATAGACACACACGCATGCACCTACATGGATAATTTGATGAGATATGTGGAAAAGGGTTTAAAAATACCCCCCAATTTACCTCGAGAGTTCACGAACCTCTTCTAATGGATTTGTAAACGTAACTTCCAAACGCTCTCCTCTGCACAGCTGATAACTGGAAGCCAGGACCGGATAGCATTTCATTTTAAAATAGATATACAGCTTTAATTTCAAAAATGCCACTGTGCCTGAGGGGAAAATACACACACACACACACACACACACACACACACACACACACACACACACGCATGCACATGAAAGGATTTGCTTGGCAAAATTGTCAGCATCTTAATGAAAATCTACTTTGGAGCCTGCCAGAAAAAAGGCCCTCCGAAGCAGGGTAAAGGATCACCCTCTGAGGGCCTCCTGAGAGGCTGACGAATCCCAGAACTCTGTGTCCTTGGAGCCCAGGACAGAGATCTGACTCTTCTGTCAGAAGGCCTGAGCTTGAATCTCACCTGTGCCACTCACTGCCTGTGTGAACTTGGATAAATAGCTCTTCCTGTCTGGGCCTTAGTATCCTGGACTAGGTGCCCTTGGAGGACCAGTTCAGTTCTGAATCTAGGACCCTGATTCAAGTCTAGGATCCTGATTCAAGTCAGCCGGGCCAAATGAAGATAAGAAATTGGTCTGCTTCTGAAAGTCATGAATGAATGAATGAATGAATGAATGAATGAATGAAACATTTATTAAGTATTTACTATGTGACAAACACTGTGCTTGGAAACAGAAATACAAAAAGCAAGATAGTTTCGAATCTCAAAGAGATAACATTCTAACAGGGGAGACAGCACGGATATGGGAGTGGTGGCCCAGGGAGGGCGCATTGGTCTGGGAGTCATAGGGATGGTGAATCGATCCATATGGCTGTCAATTGACTCATCCTTTCCACGGTACTATTGATTTGATGACTGTGCCCAAAGCAAGAAACAGAAAGAAGGAGTGGAGCCGAAAACAGGCGGATGTGAATCTAGCCTTGGTAAATAGCAAGATGACATGTGAAGGTGCAGCGTGGCCTGGGATCTAGGGCCATCTTGATAGAAGGGCTACCTGGGGCAGTCTGCACTCTCTTAGACAAGTTGACAGTAAACTGGTTTACATTTCGTGAGCCAGATCAAATGAATGCAGAGAGTCCTAGATAGAACTGTCTTATTGCCCACAGGACAAAATATAAGATTCTTCTAGAAAGTATATCCCTGACCCTTTTGGATTTGGGGAAGAGGAGAGACATTCTCTAGGAGCAGGAACAGTTAGGCCATCCACTCCTAGAAAGTGGTGGCGGTTGCTTCTGGGAGGAACTATAGCTTCCTCATTCCACCTCAGGGTAGCAACAACCTGGGGCAAAGCCCCATTCGCCTCACATTCGTTTTGACTCTATTCTTCCTCCCTTTTCACATAGACACCAAGAGAAACTTTGTCAAAAGCTCTGTGAAAACGAGATGTCTTATATGTATGACATTCACCAGTGTGCCAGTCTGGTGAGCCGGTGAAAATAAAAAAGGAGGTGAATCTGGAATGAGCTGTGCTTAGCAAGCCCATTCCATCTCCTAGTCCTCCCTACTTTCTATTCCAAGAGGTCGCAAATCCTCTACGTAAACGGTCTGTCCTAAAATCTCGTGGAGCGTGTAATTGAGTGCCCATCTGGCCGGGCAACGGACTGAGCGTGAGGGGTGCCCAATCCTGATTCAACGCAGGCTTCCCCAGCTCAATATCGCTGGCACTAGAGAGCAGAGAGAGAGAGTCTGTAAACGAGGCTGGTGAGCAAGGCCGGCTTCTGCCACCGAAAGGAGTAGTGGTTAGGGACGAAGGCCTTCCACTGGTCTTGACCAGCAATAGGTTACTAAGAGAGTCTACGAAGCCATTTTCTCCCCATGCCTTTGGGAGAGACTCGAGACATACCACTGGAGAATGTAGCTATGTTGCTGTTCCCACTCAACACTTGTCTGATGACTAAGAAAAGCAGAAGATGGAAGTTAGAGAGTGGTTAACAACTGTTTTTCGGAGTGTTCCCTTTGCCCATTGTGAAAGACACTTTATAGGGCTAGACAGATGGCTGACAAGGCTACTCTGTTGTACTTTGGTTCGATGCCTCATTAATTATCTCCCCAGCTGGAAAATCTTTTTGTCGTTGTTGTTTTTCCATTATCCTAGGTCTTACTCATCAAAGAGAGATGGTTAATCAAGAGCTGAGAGCATGCAGGATTTAGCCTACCCATGTATACAGATAGGCATTAGCCTGCAGGTCTAGGACCTAATGGAAATGAGGCTAAGCTTGGTGGGGAGCTGCTTTTATGGGTAGAATCAGAGTGGGAAGCAGTGGTATACCAGAGCCAGCTGAACCAGCCCTGAGCAGCCAACTGTTCAATTTTCAGTGTGAGCAGTTATACCTCAGAAATCAGCAAATGCCATAAATCCAGGCCTGATTTATTGTTTTGTTGATTTGTCGAGACTCAAGGAAGCAATGGAGAAGAAGTGAAAAATGCAGATTCAACTTTAAATTGTCTTGTGGATACATTTTCTGGAGAAGCAATGGGTACACAATCTTATTCGAGCAGCTTTCGATTGGCGAGCCCAACGGGCATTGTGTGTTTGGGCTTGGGCTTGGGCTTGCGCACTCCATGAGCACATGCAACTGCCTCCTTCCTCTCTCTCTCTCTACTTCTCTTCAGAGAAGAAATTAGGAAGGGGATTTGAAAGATCTGGGAACTGTGAAGCTATCTAAAGTTTGAATCTGGGAGGGGAAATTTAAGAAGGCTGAAGAACTCAAGGTAAAGGAAGAGAAAGGCCAACCGAAGTGAGGGGGGTTTATTTTTTATTTTTTTTAAACCTTTACTGCTCCAGGGAAGAAGAGTGGTAAGGGTAGGCAATGGGGGTCAAGTGACTTGCCCAGGGTCACACAGCTGGGAAGTGTCTGAGGTCAGATTT
The DNA here is from genome assembly GCF_016433145.1 of Gracilinanus agilis. Taxonomy (NCBI): domain Eukaryota; kingdom Metazoa; phylum Chordata; class Mammalia; order Didelphimorphia; family Didelphidae; genus Gracilinanus; species Gracilinanus agilis. The sequence goes on along the minus strand of NC_058136.1, from coordinate 58,361,681 downwards.
GAACCTAGGACCTCCTGCCTCTAGGCCTGGCTCTCAATCCACTGAGCTATCCAGCTGCCCCCTCAAAGAGAGAAGGGTTTAAAGAGGGAAAGTACTTGTTCAGATTCTTGATTCTTATGGAACAGAAGAAGGAAAAGGATGAAAAGAAGAAAGCTGGTAAGCCAAGAAAGTACTAACAAGGTGAGAAGGAGAGTGACAACTGCACAGTTGGAGACCCCCAGAGGCAGTCTGCCACAACATTTCTCCAGGGAAGCTACTAGAAAGGATGACAAAGGATTGAGATTCTCATTTCCAACAAGTAGGGAAAGCAAAGAAAATTTTGCAATGGCCTACATAAAGTATGCCATGTTTATATTTCTGTTACAATTAAATGACTTATCTATGCTCAAGGCTCAGGCTGGTCTCCCTCTTAGAAGAAAAGGTAAAGGTACCGGAGGAATGTCCCTCTACTCTTCAGGGTATCAGGGAGAGTGAAGTGTTCTTTTAAAAAAAAAGAAAGGCTTCAATGTGAAAACAAGTAGAAAAAAAGGTATCTGAAGGGATAGAGGGGAATCCTGACCTATTCAAGGACTGGAGGATGGAAGAATGTATTTGCAAACTTAAAAAAACACCTTAACTTTTATCTTAGAATCGATACTACATATTGGGATTAAGTGACTTGCCCAGGGTGACACAGCTAAGAAGCATCTGAGGCCACATTTGAACCCATGACTTCCCATCTCTAGGCCTGGCTGGCTACCCATTGAGCCACCTAGGTGTCCCTGCAAATTTAATGTAACGAATGTCTTACAAATTTAATTCCAAGGGCTAGAAACTGTAAAGAGGAGAAGGGGAAAATCTGCCTAAATAGAGGGTGTCCCAAAAGTCGTAGGTATTTAAGTCCCAACTAAAAATCCCATCTTCTACGGGAAGCCTTTCCCAGCCCCTCTTAGGTAAGTGCTTTCCTCTCTTATTTACTTCCTACTTATCCTGTACTTAACTTGTTTGTTTATTGTTTCCCCCATTTGACTGGAAGCTCCTTGAAGACTGAGAGTGTCTTTTGCCTCTCTTTGTATCCACAGTGCCTGACATATAGGAGGCACTTAATAGCTCTTTGCTGTCTCTTTATTTACTGCCTGACAGCACAAATTTCAGCAATAGACTTTTAGGACTCCCTATATATCCATGCTGGCTATTCTAGCAAGGAGCCATAATCTACAAAAAAGCAAACCAGAAATGCAGAGCCAAAGTGGACATTTGTTTCGCCAGATCACACACATTCCCGAGGTGGATTTTCTTTTTCCTTTTTGTTGTTGTTCAGTGGCAGGGGGAAGGGTGGTGAGAGGGACCAACGAGAAACGTTCATAAAATAGAGAAATCGAATTCTTTGACAAAATATTAACAGATAATACAGACAACACAGCTTTCAAACTTGCCAGTTTTAAAGTTCTGGGCTAATTGTGCTACCATAGTTAATGATAAACTGCACAGAGCCATCAAAAAACCAAAAGATCCCAACCCTGAGAAAGTGAGAGGAGATAAAACCCAGCAATAAAATACATGGCTCTAGAGATCTATACTCCAAAGCACCTTGGATGGATAAGAAGGAGGAAGGAAGGAATACTCACGTATGAAGGAAGCAGCTATTATGTGTCGGGCACTGTGCTAAGCATTTGACTTCACTGCTAAATACTTTATGAATATCCCATTTGGGTATCAAAAAGTCGACCTGGAGATTTGGAAGTATTGGAATATGGCACTGGAAGGCCATGATAACTGATGCCAGAATGAAGATAGAGAGACTAATGCAATACTTATTTTGTCTCTGGTTTTTTGTGCCAAAGACAACAACATTTGGATTGGGAATGACAGAAAAAAAGTCTAATAGGAAGCTGATAACCAGGTTTAGTAGGAAAATAATAAGAGGACACCGAGTTGCCCTTGATGAGGTCAAGTCACCAGTACCGATGCACTCTATCTTTAGATACTACGGGAACTAATAGATGCGACTGGTGGCTGAATGACTGTGTCCGTAGTCTTTGAAAGATTATGAGGAATGAGAGAGTTGCCACAAGACTAGAGAAGAGCAAATATCCTAATTAAAAAAGGGGAGGGAGAAAGTTGATTCCGTACAGGATAGGCCTGAGAGCTTAATGTTCATTCCTGGCAAAATTCTAGAACATATATTAAGTGGAAAATTCTTTTAAATTAGCATTTATCATCTCTCCCTCTCTCCTCTCTATTCCACCCCAAAACTGGACAAAAAAGCCAACAGAACCCTTGTAGCAAATAATCAGAATCAAGCAAAACAAATACCCGCATTGGTCATGTTCAAAAATGTGGCTCATTCTGCATATTCAGTCTATCACTTCCCTGCCAGGAGGGGAGTAGCATGCTTCATCACTGAAAGTGTGGTTAATCGTTGTGTTAAGTCTTTCAAAATTGTTCATTTTCACACGTTGTTGTTAAGGTATAAATTGTCCTCCTGGTTCTACTCGCTTTGCCCTGCATCAGCTCATATAAGTCACCCCAAGTTTCTCGGAAACGGCCCTTTTCATCATTTCTTATAGAACAATAGAATTCTATCACATTCAGATATCATTTTTTGTTCAACCATTTTCCAACCATGCTTTAAGGGTACCCCCTTAGTTTCTAGTTTTTGCTTACCACGAATAGAGCTGCTATAAATATTTTTGTACATAGAAGACCTTGCCTTTTTTCTTTGATTTTTTTTGGGGGGGTGTATAGGTCTAGTAATGGTATTACTGGGTTGAATGGTATGCACAGTTTCGTGACTTTGGGGGCTTAGTTACCAATTGCTTTTCAGAATGGCTGGACTAATCCACAGCTCCCAACAATAGTATATCAGTGTAATTGTTTATTAAAAGGATGGTTAATGAACATCTAGGAAAGGAAACACTGATAACAAAAAGCCGATGTGGCTTTAACAAAAACAGATGACACCCTGGCAGCTTGGTTTGTATTAGCAGAGAACTGGAAACAAAGTAGGTGCCCCTGGATTGGGGAATGGCTACTCAAATAGTAGCACAGGAGTGTAATGGAATATTACTGAGTTATAAGAAATGATGAATGTGAATTCAAAGAAGTGTGGGAAGACATATAAATCAATGCACAATGTAGAAAGCAATACCAGGAAAAGCATACTTACAATAACTACAAAACCGTAAATGTAAAGAACGATGGCCAGAAAAACCCTGAAGCCAAACACTGTGTAATTATCATGGCTAAGCCACAAAGAAGAGATTATAAAATGTACCTCTTTCCCACCAAACTCCCATCTCTGACATGGAGATATGGAAGCATCTCTTTAAATGGCAGCTCTCTTTTCCCAAGATGTCTTCAAAGGGCTCTCATGGTTTGTTAGGTCATGAGCCAATAGCTCCGCTTGTCAAGAAACCTTCAAGAAGTTGCGATGACGCCTTATGATGCTCTGGGAATTTCTTCCAGGACTTTTCCCCTCCCAAAACGATGCTCTTTAAAATAAACTGCAAGCAAAACAGACATAGGTACAACAGTAAAAAAATGTTTTTTTCTTTCCAGAGGCCATGGAGTATGCATGTGAAACACTACACATACAGTTTTTTTTTGAAAAATCAAAACCTTTTACCTTCTGTTTTATCAGGCAAAGTTAAGTGATTTGCCGAGGGTCACACAGCTAGGAAGTGTCTGAGGCTGCATACACTGTTAAACTCCATTGATGCATGGATTAGTTTTGTTGAACTGCTTCTTTCAGCTAACATCCCCTCCTGAGTCTTTTCTTCTCTAGGCTAAACATGTCCAGTTCTTTTTACTGATCCACATAGGACATGAACTCAGTCTTTCTTCCTCCTGGATATTCTCCTTCGATGTCCTTTTGAATTCATGATGCCCAGAGCTGACCACAATCCTCTAGATGAGGCCTGATGAAGGCAGAAGGATGACAGTGGGATGATCACCTTAATGTAGCCCAAAATCACACTGATGACTCATATGGAGCTTGCAGTCCATCTGTTTGGCCCTGTCCTCTTGAATATATTTATCCAAGCATCAAAGCCTTAGAGTTAGTATGGGACTTCATTGGTCATATAATTCCATTCGTACTTGACCATGGCTCTCCTGGACAGTATGCTCAGTAAGTAATCACCCAGCCTTTGTTTGAAGCCTTCTAGTGAGAGGGAATCCACCAACTCTCAGTCTGCCCGATCCATTATACTCCTGTTATTTTCATGCCCAAGTTTTTCTCACCAGTGCCATTCAATTCACATAATTTTGAAAAGGCGCAAACATCATTGGGCCATAAGGCATCCTCCAACCATTCACAGATGGAGATACAAAAGAACCACTAAGCCCTCTCACATCATCAATCTCAGTGTTCATTATTGCACCAATTCTGGCCCTTACCCTAGCCCTAACCATTTGAACCCCACGACCCATACCCCATACCTTAATTGATCTCTACCTTGGGCTTTTATTTAGTTTAGCCCTAACTGGACTGTCTGTTTCCTCAATTTTATGATGAGGATGAGCATCAAATTCCAAATATGCCCTAAATGGAGTCCTATGAGCAGTTGCTCAAACAATTTCATACGAAGTAACACTAGCTATTATTTTGCTTTCCATCATACTTATTAACGGCTCTTTCACCCTAAAAAACTTAACAGTCGTCTAAGAAAACATATGATTAATTACCTCAACATGACCTCCAGCCATAATATGATATATTTCCACGTTAGCCAAAACAAACCGAGCTCCATTTGATCTAACAGAAGGAGAATCAGAACTCGTATCAGGCTTCAATGTAGAATACGCTGCAGGACCATTCGGCATTCGGTTCAATGACTTGGCTAAAGAGATGGCATGAACATCAAATCTGTAGATGATGCAAAGCTGGAAATGATAGCTAATACTGTGGAGGATGGATTCATGATTCAAAATTATTTCTACAGCTCAGAATATAGGGCTGAACCTAATAGGTTTATTTCTTATTTATTTTTAATACATTTTAAAATTTTTTTTAATTTTTTAATTTAAATTTAAATTTAATTAAATTTAAAAATATTAAATTTCTAATAATTTAACAGGGTCCCCCCCAGTAGACCATAAGATCCTTGAGATAAGGGACTGTCTTACTTTTTTTTTTTTTGGTATCCCAGCACTTAGCTGAGTGTCTGACACAGAGCAGGTGCTTGATAAATGTTTATTGACTGACTGGCTTGGGTTCAAAAAGCCCCTTCTCAAGTATACTGTGGGGCAGGTCTAGCTAGTGAGCAATTCATTTGCCCAAGATTTTAGGGTCTGGGTGGACTGCAAGCTCAATGACACTCAACAGTGTGATATGGCAGCCCCAAATTCCATGCAGTTCTAGGCTGGCTGTGTTAAAGGAATGAGTGTCCAGAACTAGGGAGCGGATCATTCCCTTCTACTCTCCTCTGTTCTGGTCAAACCACATCCGAATGATTATGATCAGTTGCTGATGTCCCATGTTCGAGAAGATGTCCCTAAGCTGGAGAACGTTGAGAGAAAGAGGGCCAGGAAGTGGAAGGACACCGAGATAGTCTAATGTCTATTGTCTAATGTCCTTTGAGGATCAGTTGAAGGAGCTGGAAATGCTTGTGCTGCAAGACAAGAAAACGGAGAGGAACCCCGATAGTATCGGGAAGGCCGGTCACACTGAAGAGGGCTTCGTCCCATCTGCCTGACTCCAGAGTGCAGGACCCGGACTAGTAAGCAGGTAGAAGTCGCCAAGAAGATTTGGGAATGATATCGAAAAACCACTTCCTTCCGATTCAGGCTATCCCAAAGTGGAATGGGTTGCTTCCTCTTATGGTGGGCTCTTCCCGGCTGTGTAGGTCTTTGAGCCAACGCTAGCCCACCCACTACTTGTTGGCGATGGGGGGTCAGCTTGGGTGTTAAGCAGAAAGCCTCTGAGGTCCCTTCCAGTTCTGAAAATGGGCGTCCAGTTCTTATCCACTGAGTTAAGCATCATTTATAACGGTTTGTACTTGCAGCTCGCTTCCCTTCCCCTCGCTGTCAAATTCATTTTTATCCACACATCATAGCAATCTTGAGCATGGAGTTCTCTCCAGGGAAAAAACACCATTACACATCGCTCTTTGGCATGAGCAGGATTAATTAGGGAGAAGGGTAATTGGAATACTAAGTAAGAACATTTATAACGTCATTCAAGCCAACTTAGTAGCGGCAGCCTAATGGAAGAGCCACCCCCTCATCTCCACCAAAGTCCCCATGGTTCGAATGCTGCTAGCTGTAATGAGTGAGTCAGTTTCTAGGCAGGAAACTTGGTTAATGGCCATTGGCTCATACGTGCCTGCAACCACACAAAGTCATGACAAACAGTTGAAAAATGAGTTGAATCCCACTGGTTGCTTGCTCTCTGATAGCCGACACCTGGCATCATCAATTATTTTGCACGAAGCTGTGCCAACAGCGAGGCAGCACGACTGAGAAAAAGACACAACAGAATGGAAAAGCCAAGTCCAGACCCAGGTTCCGCAAGGCAAACTCTGCCTGCTTTTTGTTCAGACTGCTATTGACCAGCTGTCTGAACCGAATCAGTCAATCAGCAGGGCCCAAAGCTCAGAGCCCGACCCCCATGTTCTGACCCCGGGAGAGACACGGGCCTTCCATCTTTTTTTCTAGATGGTTTATTCTGAAGCAGGAGTTCTCGGCCTTTTGGGGGTCACGGCTCTCTTTGCCAGGCTTTCTGGCGAAGCCTCTGGAGCCCTTGTCAGAATCACATTTTCAAAGGCACAAAACAAAATACGACGGACAGCAGAGGAAACCACTCCATTGCTCTCTGGCTGTAATGAAAGGATCCTCACAGTCGCACAAGGATCAAAGCTGCACGTGACCCAAAGGCCAAAGGAAAGTTGCAGGTAGTAGTAGTGGCTCTATTTGCCTCGGATGACAAAGAGCACCTCCCTCTCTTGGATACAGATGTAGGAGACCGGGGGGTGGGGGGTGGGTGGGGGGAGTGGGGGGCGAACCGGTCACGATGTTGCTTTGTTTTCCTTACTGTCCCTTTTGACCTTCACCTCTCTCACACAGGACTTGCTCTCCACTGCCACAGCTCCCTCAGGCCTTCATTGCCTCTCGCCTTGCTTGACTCAATTGGGCTTCTTGGCTCAACTCCTTTACCACTAGAGTCCATCCTGTGCTGCTGCCAAAGTCATTTTCTTGTAGCCAGACTTCAAGTACATTTCTTCAAGGCTGACCACGTGACTTCCTTATTCAGTCGGCTCCAGTGGCTTCCTGTTGCTTCTAGAACAAAATGGAGACTCATCATTTGTTTCTATAGAGCCCTTCACAGTCTGGCCCCAACCGGGCCTTCCAGCCCCCTGGGACCTTGTTTCCCCTCCCACAGGCCATAAACCAATCCAATTGGCCTTCCCCCTGTTCCTCCATTTCCCCTCCCCTTGTCTTTTACAGTGGCCAGTGCCTAGGGCCCAGAAGGAAGTTGTTCCGTCCCTGAGGCTTCCGGGTACCCTGCCTCCCTAAGCACCTTGTGTTTGTTTATTCCCTATGGGCTTAGTACAGGGCCTAGCTTATAGTAGGTGCTTAATAACTACTGATTGAATGAATGTATTTCTGCATATAGTAGGTGCTTAATAACTACTGATTGAATGAATGTATTTCTGCTGCAAATACAATGTTCCCCAAGTCTTCGTGCCTTTTTAAGCCCTCAGAGCTTCTGGGACACCCTGCATATGTCTTCACTGTCTTCCCCATTGGAACATAAACTCAATTCTTTGGGATTTTTATCTTCAATGCCTGGCACACAGTAGGTGCTACACTTGCTCTTAGCCTTTACTAGATGGAGAATGATGACTAGAATGACTGTTCAGTGTCAGGGGAAGGAAGGCATTATGAGGAGATGGCAGCAATCACAATGCTCTGTTCAGAAAGAAAGTTGGCCATATCTACAGGTGGGGTTTGCATGTAAGTTGAGTAAAAGGCATTATGGGGAACAGGTATATAACTGGGAAAGGCTTTAAGGAGAGGGAGGGAGGGAGGGGCTGGATGGCACACAAACAGCCCAGGAGCTGCCCAATTTGCTACAAAACACTGAAATAAGACCCTGAGGAAGGTCTCCCTGGCCTTGAGGAGAACTGGCAGATTTCTAGGGAGGCGCAACCAAGAGGCCCACCGGAAGGCAGATGACAAGGCTTGTCTGAGCAGCAATCTGTCCCATGGGAGGGAGTACCCACCCTGAGGAGAACCCAGCCCCATTAGGGAGGAGAAGTGTTCTCCATCTGTCAAAGGAAGCAGGAGAAAGAGGCATTCTCCCTCTAGGTCCCAGTGCTCCCTTCCACATCTGTGCTCCTGCCCTGCTCACCCCTCCAGCTTCCATAGGGCCCACCTGGGAACCCCCAGATTACAAATAGCTTCTCCCAGAGGCCATCCATGGCTTGCCCACAGGGAATAAACCCTGCAGGGATTTCAGGCCTCTGGGCAGGCCTTGGGGCATCATTCCAGAGCTGGGCTGGGTAGGGGCTCAGTCCTCCTCCTCCTCCTCCTCCAACGCTGACTCTGACAGCTCTTAAGGTGATCCTGGCATAGTGGAGGAGAAGGGGGCAAAGACAGCAGGCAAGTCTAAGCTGCTCTGAGCTTTCCTCTCCTAGGGAGAAAGGAAAAAGCAAGCCCTCTTTCCCAGAAAGAAACACCAATAGGAGCCCTCCTTGCCAGCTTCTGAGCCAGAGATGATAAGAGCCACAAAGCTGGAGGGACAAATAATTCTCACTGATGGGCTTAGACTAAGAAGGCCTTTCAGCTGGAGACAAAAGGCTGGGAGGGGAGGGAATTGAGCTGTTTATACAGAGAGAAGACAGAGCCGGAGATTAGGGAACACTGCAAAATGGCCAGAGGCCTGGCCTCCTTTTGGAGATCAGTCATTCTGAAGAAGAGAAATAGAGAAAAGCAGACAGCTCAGCTACGACAGGGGACTGGTCCAAGGCGGCACATGCAGAGGAGGCCTATGCACATGATTGTTCCCTTCAGCCCTTGAGGGGTCTCCAAACCACCAACATCAGGCTGCCTCCCCCCAAGCTGGCCTTGTTTCTCCCTCGTGGCCACACCCTACTTAGCTCTGGAATGAACAGTCTGTGCCAGCTGGCTATGGCACCTCCTTTCAGGGACCGAACCCTTAGTCTCGGTCCTGCTAGTATCCAAAGCAATTCTGACTGGTCTGGCTGTCCAACCACACATTTTCCTAAACTCTCTCTCTTCTGTGGCCCTGTCTGGCTCTTGCCCATCTCACTTGGGCCCCTGGCTGGCTTGCCTTCCTGGGAAGGCCTCGCTGCACTATGCAAGGAGGAGCATCACCCCCCCCCCCCCCGCCCTTTCTTGCCTAGGAGATAATGGACATTCATGAAAAAGTTCAGTAGGAAGCTGTGACCACATTGTGATGTACCCGACTCTGAAGTGACAAAGTGGCAAAGGGTTCAAATCCTGCCCCTGGAACTTAAGGCCTGGGTCAGCCTGGATTGGATAAGACCTAAAGTTGTGTTCCACCTTGACAGCTAGAACTTCGCCAGATCTTTGGCAAATCCCTTCATTTCTCTGAGCCTCGGGTACCAGTAAAATGAAGGGCCTGGGCTAGGTTGACTCTCAGCGCCCTTCTAGGTCTAAAGCTATGATCCTAGGCCCCACCCCGGAACGGGTTTTCCAAGTACCAGAAGGGGACACACAGACAGACCCTTCAAAAGCAGAATGCCTTAAAGTAGGGTCTAGGTGAGAGCCTGGTGGAAGATCTAAATTACCATCCAATAACTCCAAGTATTATATTTTATAAGATTTATTAGCAATCCCTTGAAATAGAGGAAACAACAGAACAAAAGTAAAAAAAGCCTGAGTAAAAACAAGTGGGTCAAATTCTCCTGCCTGGCTCTCTCCCAACCTCCAAAACTGACTGCCCGGGAGCAGAGAGAGGCGGGGCTACACCAAAATATATCCTCCCTATGTACGTAGGTACCCAGGCAGTGTTCGCTCTCAGCAGGAGCATGAAAATGGGATGCTGGGAAAGAGAGTCCCCGGGAGCAAATTCTAATTACACTGTTTATTATTCAGGAACCAGTTGAGTGGTGGCCACGAGGGCTGATGAGGACCCTGCATGAGAGCCCAGGGGACTAGAGTCAAGTAAGGGCTATTTTAATGGTACTCTCACCCCAGCTAGCCAGTCTTGTTCTGTTCCCTCTCACTGCCCAGGCCCTTAGGGCCCCTAGAGAGTGTTCTCCCTGGCACCTCGGGCTGTACCCTTAGACAGTTCAGCCTGGCAGATAGGTTCTCAGACTGTGCTGCATACCGACTGCCACATTTCGTCGGCTCTTTGGGTCCGCGTCCTCCGCCCCTTCGCCACAGTATATTATTCTGATAATCACCAGCTTGATGTGTCTCGTCAGCCCGACAGATCACTGAGTCACTCCAAGGCCGTGTTGCTTAACTGTTGGCAATTCATCTAGACACCTTGTGGATCTGGAGAGGGAGACAAATGGGCCCTGACTAGCTTAAAGGACATTTTCTCAAGGTTGTCCCAACGGTGTCAAAGGCTCCTCATTGTTCATCTTTCCTGTGACATGAACCAACTCATACACTCAACGGTTTTTTTTTCAAATGTACCAGGGCTTAAGAGAAACAAAACAATGGAAACGCACCTATCCATCTGCCAAAGCCCAAGGAGAAACCCAGCATGCCTTGGTGCTTGGGATGCAAGGCTCCTCCTCTTAGGTTAGCGGACACTCTGGTGGCCTCTCCAGGGAAGCAGTCCTCATAGTTTAGGCATTTGGACTCCAGAGGCTTGGTTTAGAATCCAATCTCTGCTCTTTACTGGCCGGGCGACCCTGGGGAGATCGCTTCAATGTCCCGTACCTCTCTTCTGTCCTCGGTACAGTGAAGAGATCGGATAGGCCGAGGGTTCTTACCTTGAGGTCTACAGAACCTCACCTTTCTCCCTCAAGGGATCCGGGCAGAGACTTCAGGGAGTCTGTGAAACCTGGAGAGAAAAAGCGACGTGTTCATTTTGACTAACCTCAAAGGGCAATTTAGCATTTCCTTCATTTCTGTTTTGAGAAGGATCCGGCCCCAGGCTTCTTCGCCAGACTACCGAAGGGCTCTATGCCACAAAAAAGTGACCCACCTCTGCTCTAAGGTCTGCACTTGCTTCTCAGGATGCATACAGGTCCTTTGCTTTATGACAAAGGTTTAGGCAGTCTGCTGCAGTGGACAGTGTTCTGGAATTGGAATCGGAGGATCTGGATTCAAATCCTGATTTTGCTGCTGCAAATCCCACCCGTCTCTCATCTCTGCAATGGGGAGGAAGGTTGGACAAGTTGGCCACTTTAGCTTTAAACTCTAGGATCTTCTGACTGCAAAAGACAGAAACGTTGGCTATGGGCCGGCGGGTGGTGGGGTTGGGGGAAGGGATGGATCAAGAGGGCAATGACCCCTCTGTTCCTCCATCCTGAAGAAAAGAAATACTTCCAGGTTTGGGGGGGAGAGTTGGTTTGGTGGAGTGCATTCAGCAAATATCTCAATGCTACCAGAAATGGAAAAGCTCAGCCTTGCAGCAGAGTGGAGAAGGTACCTTGAGCCCAAAGCCTGGCCTCGGTGCCCTCTGATGCAGAGGCTGAGGACAGTCAGCCAGCCAGATCGCAGCTGAGTTCCAGAAGGACCTTTTGGCTCCTGCTCACCAACCACCATGATGAGGGATAAATACTAAGGATGGATTACCAGCCATGGCCTCTGGCTGAGCATGGGCTCGGGAGGCAGGAGTCCTCTATTCAATCCCAGCTCCCTTCATTCATTACCTGTGTGACCTTGGACCACTCGATTAACCTCCCTGCCCCCATTTCCTCCCTTTAAAAATAATGGACAGAGCTGGACTTAATCGCCCGGCTCTGTCGTTCTGCCGTTCTGGGCCTGCTAATGTTACCTTGGACCGAGGCCAGTAAACAGGTCTTCTGGAAGGAACAGTCTCAGCCTATTGTGACTGAAAATAACAAGCACACACAGTGTGACATGAGCAAATTGACTGTGGGTTTGCTAGCAGCAGAAGCACTCCAGCATAGCGCCTGGGGTTTCGGATTTGCTCAGATGAATTTCCAGCTTTTCATTAAAGTGTCATGTACTTTATTAGTCTGAGATCAGGCTGACGCACCGTGGCTCGCCCATGCGTCAGTAGGGGAGCAGGCGCCCAGGAGCTAACCAGAGGACAAATCCACCTTTCATCTCCCAAAGCCCATCTTCCAAGCGGATTCTTCTTGCCTCCCAGGAGTGCCCACCTGGCATGGTGGCTGGTGGACTGCGGTGAGCCGGAGCTTGGTTCGGTTGCCGCCTCTGAATCTGACACTTACGAGCCACGTGACCATCTCTTTGAACTTCGGCTTTGTCATCTGCAAAACGAGGATGCTACCCGGAGGGCCTACTTCGGCTCAGAGGAGAGGGCTTAGGAGTCCTTAAGGAGCCAGAGAGGCAGCGTCTCTTATTCGCACTCTCGACCACGACGGGAAAAGAGTGAGGTCCTGCCTTCCCTCCTTCTCCCCCTGACCTTGGGCACTTGGGCTAAACTAGACTCTGTGGCTGAAGGCCACGGACAAGTCTAGAATGAGACGTGGTAGGTCGAGCATGGTAACCCTCCAGGGCTTTACAGGCTGCTTGAAAAGCCATAGTGACCATGGAGACACCTAACCAAGAGCTGATGTTTGGGGGATAAATGCTACAGATATTCAAAGAAAGGGGGAAGCAGTGATGGATGGGGTGCTCAGAGAAGGTTCCTTGTAGGACCGGAAAGTCATAAAGAGGTGGCAGCATAGAATGAAAATGAAACCAGAGTCAAAGAGCTTAGGGATGAACTGGGCCTGTGTGACTAGTATCTGTGTGACCTTGGGCAAGTCACTTCTTGGGAGCAGGAAGAGTTTGGAAAGTCAATGAAATAGAGAGAAACCAAAGCTGGCCTATGGGCAGGAGGCAAGCCTGACATTGCAGAAACAGGCCTGCTTAGCTCCAGACTTCCTTTGGGGAAGCAGTCGGAACAGAACCAGAGATACTTGATAACGTCCAATATGATGCGGTAGATCTAAAGTCCAAGAGACTGGCTCCAATCTCACCTCTGTCACTTACGAGCTGTGTGACCTTGCATTTTTTCTTCACCTTCTGGGCCTCAGTTTCCTCCTCTGTAAAATGAGGGGGTTGGATGAGATGAGGTCCTTTTCGCTTTGAGAGTATGTAACCCCACGAATCTTTCCAACCCTGAAAAGAGAAGGAGGTGGGGGGAGGAGAGAGCAGTACGTCTGGGGTGGGGGCCTCACCGAAGGCCTTGGGAGTGCGCCACCTGAGGGCACTCAAAGGGCATGGGGAGCAACATCAGACACAAAATGTTCCAGCTCCTTGCCCGTGGTTGGCAACAGTCCTTTTCCCTGTAATTGCTCATGTCATTGTGCAAAGATGCCAAGTCGTATCTGAGGCCGGCCCCGTCGGAAAGGGAAGTCGGTTGAGGGTTTGCTTGTTTTGGGGTGGGGGAGGAGATAGGAAGAAGGGAAACGGGGAAGGAGACCCTGGAGTTTCACATGGAAGCAACATTCAAAACTTGAGCCATGAATCAATTTGGAACATCGCAAGGCCAGAACCCCAAGTAAATGGAATCCTCTCCTAGTTTCTTGACCTAATTAGAGGAGGCCTCTCTCTGCATTAGCACCCACCCTCCCGGCAGAGAACAGGGCGGCTGCCCCCACCCCGGGAGCGGGGTGATTGGGGTGGGGGTGGGGAAATGGAATGCATTCAGATTTTTATGGGTAATTAGAGTTGCAATATGCTTGGAGTCACTGTATTAAAGGAGCCATGAGGTCATTCATCTTGTCAATAACCTCTGGAGGGATTGCACGTTTCTGGGCTCGCCATGGTTTTCCTCCTCCCTTAAACAGATACTGAGAATGCCAGCAAATATCACAGTGAGTCTGTCAGAGTGGATGTTCTGTAGTGCTGGGCCTGGACCCCAGGGCCACCCCATGACGATCTGGAAAGAGTCAGCCCTCTGCTCCGCTTTCCTCTGGTTCCCCACGGCAGCGATCTCATAAAGCCAAGCAGTCTCCGAGGGTTCGGGGTCAAGGCCAGGCCTGGTGGATCTTCCCATCCGAGGAGGTCGGCCCGAATCCAGGAGACTGCCCAAGAGGCAACAGCCCGAGCTCCTGCCCATGGCCAAGGTGGGCAAGATTTCAAAATTCCCCCGACTGGGAAATGGGAGTCTTCCTGGATTCTCCACACTCCTGGCACCCTTCCCCGAAATGATGCTGCATTGATTTTAGAAATATTTTCCATCTCCTTATCTGTGTCCATATTGCTTCCCCCACCCCACCCCAGGGGAACCTAAGTTTCCTGGGAGCACGAACCATTTTTCTTTTGTCTTTGTACCTTTAGCTCCCGGCATAGCACCTGGCATTGGCTATGGGAGGTGATTCATAAATGCATCAAATTGCACATGACAAAAAGATGCTCCCCACTGGTCTCCCTTCGAGGCACCCAGAATCCGGTTCCATTGGCGAACATTTCATTCCAAGAAGCTGGATCCCCTCCTGAAGGAAAGATAAGAAAGGAAACACACACCCTGGCGCCCGACCCAACATCTCCCACCCTCCCGCACTACTGAACAGTGAGCCTATCCCAAAGCTGAAAGAAAACACAAACTCTCTGGTAAACTGTCCCGTGCGTGGATCAGTTTCTCATAGAGCCCCTATTTATACCCATCTCTCAGAAACCTGGGGAGTGAAAGGCCTCGAGTCTATGGCAAATGAAGACCAACTGAAGAATTGTGAAAGAGAAGGCTCAGAGAGGGCAGGCTAGCTGTCTTCAGATGCCAGTCACTCAGACACATTCAGGGCCTCAGAGGGCTGGCAGAGCTGTGACTGATGGTTGAAAATTGCCAAGATGTCTAGAAAAACTTGTTGGTGGGGAACCACCTGTGACTTCATCGACATGGTCGATCAATGAAGTCTTAGAGAGTGGCCTGGGACACTTAAATGACTTACCCAGGGTCACATATTCGGTGTCAGAGAATGGACTTGAACCCAGGATGTCCTGATTTCTAGGTCAGCTCTCTCTCCATTATCCCATGCTAGCTATTGGCACTGTCCCCAAGTGAAATGGGCTACATTGAGAGCTAGTGGCTTCCCCATCACTGAAGATCTTTAAGCAAAGACTGGACAGCTCCTTGACAGGAATGTTCGGGGGGATTGCTTTTTCAGGTAGAAGTTGGATTAGAAGACCACTGAGGCCCCTTACCACCCAGAAATTCTGGTATCAGAGCCTGGGAAGGGCTCCACTGCCCACCTTTCCCTCCCATCTGGGTCTCTGCACATCGCCCTCCTCCACATTGCCAATGGCAACGTGGGTCTGCAGAGAATCAAAGGAGGAGCAGCCCTCCTGGACTGAAGGCAGGCCTGCCTTTGATCAGCTTCTTCCCGTGACTATTTTCTGACTCAGAAGCCAGGCCAGGGACGGTCACCACTCTCCAGATGAGCAGGATTCGTGACAAGCTACCCCTTGGGATCGGAGTCCTTTCAGCTCATGGCTGGCTGAGTCACGCAGACCTGAGCAGAACACCTCCATCAAGGCGTCTTCATCCTTCTGATTTACTTAAACAAGACTCTTCATTTGCAGACCCGTGCTCCCCTGACTGGTCTGTCTGTTTTCTATATTACCACCTAAGGCCACCTATATCGTTCCCTCAGAGGTGACTCATGACTCCTTCCTGTCTCAATCCAACTGGCTCTACTTATTTCTGATTCTCTGTCTGTCTGTCTGTCTGTCTGTCTCTGTCTCTGTCTGTCTCTCTCTGAATCTCTCTCTGTCTCTCTTGTCTCTGTTTCTCTCTCTGTCTCTCTGTCTCTGTCTGTCTCTCTCTGAATCTCTCTCTCTCTGTCTCTCTCTGAATCTCTCTCTGTCTCTCTTGTCTCTGTTTCTCTCTGTTTCTCTCTGTCTCTGTCTGTCTGTCTGTCTGTCTGTCTCTGTCTCTCTCTCTCTGAATCTCTCTCTGTCTCTCTTGTCTCTGTTTCTCTCTCTGTCTCTCTGTCTCTGTCTGTCTCTCTCTGAATCTCTCTCTGTCTGTCTCTCTCTGAATCTCTCTGTCTCTCTTGTCTCTGTTTCTCTCTCTGTCTCTCTGTCTCTGTCTCTCTCTTTCTCTCTCTCTGTCTCTCTCTGTCTCTCTCTCTCTCTCTCTCTCCATCTCCCTGTCTCTGTCTGTCTGCCTGTCTCTCTCTTCCAGGCTCTTACCCCATCTTTGTTTTTTTCACTTCCAAATATACCACTGACAATACCGGCTATGTGCATGTCCATGTGACCATTCAAGAAGAACAGGAAAGGAGCCATGGAAGGAATGGAGGCTTTCTGTATGTTCATTAATGAAATGGAAAACTTCCATACAAAAGCTGAACTAGCCCTCCTCCTCGCTTTGCCCTATTTCGGAGCCCTCTTCTCCTACCTCTCTCTTCTTGGTTTCTGGAGTGAGTTATGCTTGCCAGATTCTTCTCTCCTTCCCTGATTTATTCTTGTCCTTCATTCCCCATGAAGGGTGGGGATTCTCCCAGGATTCTCGTCCCTTTCTACTCTCTTCCATGCAGAGCTCCAACGCTTTCTGGAGTCCTTCATCTATGGGTGATGGAGGTCATTCTCAGAGCGCTCTGAGTCTCCCTCCTTGGAGCCCTTGGACTTGGAGCAGATCAGTCTTAGGAACCACGGATGACGCGGATGCTGACAATTCCAGGCTCTTCTCTAAAGAGACCTTTGGGATCTGTGGAGGATGCCGAGAGAACAGTTGCAAGCCCATTGAAGGGGGAGAGGACACATATCCCTCCCCAGATGAATGGAAGAAGTCTTCGTGCAATGAATCTCACCTTGAATGCCTGGCTCTCTGTTCCTGCCTTGATCAGCTCCAGTGCTAACCTCATCAAGCACTCAAGTATATCTCATTAAGTTTTTGTTCATTTTGCATTGTGAATTACCATGCAATTTGCATAGAATATTTTATATCAAATTACAGAAATGTTGCACAGAAATGTCTTTATTCCAGATGCCATTAAATGACAATAATGTATTTGTAGAGCAATCTGCATTCCCGGAAGGGAATACTGGATAATGGCGAGAAGGCAGGACTAGGGAGCTGGGAGCTGGGTTGAAGTTCTGGCCCCGCTATCCAGAACTCTTAGACCTTGGGAAAGTTGCTCAGCCAGCCTCTCTGGGCCTCATTTTCCTATAAAGCCAAAGGATTAGACTTGGGGATAAGGCCTCTCTTCCAGTTGTGATATGCTTCCGTGGCTCTGACTCCCGAATTACTAGAACTTTATGGCCGTCCTATCCTAGAGTGGCAGAGGATACTCGGGGAAAAACAGCACTGGGTTTGGAATCTGAGCACTCGGCTTCCATCTCAACTTCTCTAGGCCTCCGTTTTCTCCTCTATATAATGAGTGCTTTGGAGCTCCAAGGTCCCTTCCTGGTCCTAAATTCTATGAAAGTCCTGTCTGAAGAGTCTCGTGGGCATCATTCTGTATTTCCACTCCTATAACGCGGGGGGTGGGGGGGGGGTGCTCAAATGCATTTACTGTCATTTTCCCAGGGAATATTCTTCAGCAACAACTTGCAGTTCCTGCCTTGCTGCCACCGCATGAGGACCTGGAGAGACCAGACCTTGCCTTAGCTTTGAGAACAGCCTTGAGAACAAGGTTCCACCCTGGGGCTGGCTGCTTCCCTTCCGCTAGTGAGTCAGCATGCCAGCAGTATACATTTCCTCTTCTTGGACATACCTGCAACAACTTTATTACAGGCAATGGAGAGAAAGTCCTCAGGAAGTGATGGCCTGGTGGAGCTGAAAATACGTTCGGCCTAGAATCAGGAGACCGTGGCTTAAATCCCAGCTCTGAGGCATCCTGCCTCTTGGACAGTGGGCAAAGCACTTCTTTCTCTGGGCCTCAGTCTTCCTATCTGTATGAAGAAGAGGAATATGTAGGCATAATACCACTTCTGCTTCATACCACACCAGGTATTTGTAAGAAAAATACCCAGAATCTTAGTCAGATTGCTTTATGGGGGGTTGGCACTTGCTCATCCTCGGGCAAAAGCAATCCCTGTTTCCTTTCCTTGTGTCCGATGGGCTTGTCAGGGAGATGTTAAGACAAAGAGCTAACCATGGATTGACTCAAGGATTGACATTTTTGCATCTGGCCAATGGAGGAATCTTTCCTTTTTAAAAAAAATGTCCTTTTCAAAAACTTCTAAACTTAAGAAACATCAAATAAAGCGAGCGTTTCTGGCACCATTGTGGAATGGAAGGAAAAGACTAAACATCTGGATCTAGGAATGTCTTTTCCTTGACCATACTTGTTTGTCACAAAGATTTTGTCTTTTGCTTCTTTTTTTCCTATGGAGGAGAAGCAAGTTGGTGTGTGTGTGTGTGTGTGTGTGTGTGTGTGTGTGTGTGTGTGTGTGTGTGTGTGTGTGTAGGGTTTTCAAAAAAAAAGGAAAGGAAAGAGAAGAAAGTCACTGATGTATTTTTTAAACAATGATCAAAAGAGAACAGAATAAAAGCCAGAAAGAAACACAGACAAACAGGACAGCTTTGAAAGTTATATGTTGAATTTATTATATGATCCCTTAAGAGATAAGCAAGCTCTATAGAATGGAGCTTCCTAATTTCAGGTACGAGGAGCCTTTTCTGTTCTACTAAGTATATATGTGGAAATACCCATTTTATTTGGTGTTTGTTAAGTTCAGAATAAACATTTCTGGGGAAATAAAGATGGGGGGGGGCTTTAGGTAGAAAAGGCCATGGGATGAGGGCAGAAAAGGCTCGCTGCAATCAATGGCAAGGGTGAGGATGACTTTCAATCTAAGCAGAATTTAAGCAAGATGAAGGCCAAGCAGGTCGGGAGAATGACTGCCAACCATTGGACATACTCCACCTTCTTCTCTCCTTTCCTCTTTACTTCTCACTCCTTCATAATAGGCTTTCCTCATTTTTTCCTCCTTCTCCTCCTTCTTTCCTGCCTCCCATCTCTTTTCCATTTCCCCCTCCTTGATTCCCTGTCCTGGCTGTCTTCCTTTCCTCTCTGGTAGGAGCTGTCCAAAGTTCTGGCCCCGGTCCCTGCTCTCTGGGTAAGTTTAGGGTTTCCATGGAGGGACAGAGATATTTAAGAGCTACATGTAACATGTGAGGTTTTGGCTAAGTTCTTGCAGGCAGCCCCAGCCAAGCTGGTAAACGCTGTGTGTGTTGCAGGAAGGGGATAGGGAGAGATTGGCTATTTCCCCTTTTCTCTCAGTGCCAATAATGGGTCTAGCTTAACCCAGCAGAGAAGTAAAACGAACCATTTTAGGCCATGCCTAATGTATGCCATTGTACAGCCAAGGCTGCACTCAGAAGGAATTTAACACATGCCTCCTTCTTCAGGCACAGTCGAAAGGAAGCCAAGAGAGGCCTCGAATCTCAGCCTGTTTCTGCTATTCGCTCTCTAGGTGACCTTGGGCCTATGCTAGCTCTCCATTTTCCGCTCCCATCATCTCTAGGTCCAATCAGAGTCATCACAGTTAACACATCCAGAATGCTTTAAGGATTCCAAAGTCATTTCCTCACAGCAGCTCCAGGAGCTGAGCTGTACAGATGTGGTTCTCTGTCTACCTGTCTGTCTGTCTGTCTGGGAGCAGAACGAGCCCAGTTTGCTCTTGCTCTTCTTTGGTCTCTATCCCAAATCCAGTGACACTGAACATGACTGCTGCCAGTCAGAACAAGTGCAAGGCCAGCCCCATCTGGTGGAAGGAAGCAGCGAAGGGTGCTGAGCACACAGTGACTGACACTTGTGCTGTGTGTCTGGCATTTACGTGGCCGTGGCTGTTCTTTGCCCTGGATCAAGGCCGCACACCTTCCTTGTGAGGAGGTAGAGGGAAAAAAGGAAGAAGAGTAATTCTGAAGTGGTCCTATTGTGACCCCTAAATGAGGGTTCTTGCTGTTTTGTAAATGTGGGCTCCAGTTGAGCATCAGTGGCAGAGACTGTTCGACTCCTACTAGAGAAGGGATCAGCATGCAGCCTCCTAACACCTGACCTCCATGTTCTGAGCAAAGAGACTGATGGGAAATGACCAACATTCTTCAGCTTAAACGGTAGAGGAGCAGTTACTAATCTTCCTCACTGGAGGGCTTTTCCACATTGGACATTCTCAGTACAAATAAAACCACAGGTTGTGATCCGCCCCTGCCCCCCCCCAACATCTCCACCAAAATATTTTCTTAGATGTGAAAGGGCACTAACAAAAAGGGAGGGAATCAAGAAAAGCTTTGGGTACAAGGTGGCGCCTGGGGGCCTTAAAAGATGGAGAAGTGAGCAGGGAGGGCATTCCAGGCACAATAGCTCATGCAAAGACATGGAGGTGGGAGACGTTACGTCATATACAACAAGTAGGCCAGTTTGCCTGGAATGTCCAGTAAGTGAAAGAGAGCATTGTGTAATCGGTCTGTCTGAGATCCACTGTCAGAGGAATCTGCACAGTAGCATCCAGGTCTAGGGCCAAAGGGCCAATGCAGCCCTCTCTCTGGAGACAAGAAAGGTCAAGGCTCTAGTTCATTCTGACAGGTTCCTTGACTCTTTGATACTTTGATGCTCTGGGCTCCTTCTTTGATGCCTGGTCAAGACAAAGTCCCTTCTCTTTAAGCATCCTTTGGCAAAGACCCTTCTTTGAATGCAACGAGAGACTCCCAGGCTCCTCCTCACTGCTGCTGTTACCACCTGAAGATTGGCCACTGGCCCTAGTCAAATGATATCCTTGTGGACAAACTAGAGGGCGGCGAGCTAGACAACAGTACAGTTAGGTGCTTTGGGAACTGGTTGAATGACCAGACCCCGACAGTTAACAAATTGATATCAACTTGCAGGAAGATCTCTCCTGGAACACTAAAGGAAACCATCTACCGTTCACCACCCTGATCAATGCCTCGGCTACAGTAGAGTTGGCATACTCGTCCCATTTGCAAACGATACGAAACTGGAAGCGCTAAGCTACACACTGGGTGACAGTGACAGAGGCAGACGAAAGCATTAGATTGGCTCGAAGAGGATGAAATGTAACGGGGGTTATTTCAAGTCGTATGTTTAGGTTCAAAAAACCAACCATCTGCATTAAAGAACGAGAGGTGGAAGTGGGCTACATGCCCAATATGACTCAAGAGTATGACATGGCAACCAGAAAAGCTAATGTGATTCTCTCCTGCACTAAGAGAGGGAATGTCTCCAGAACAGAGGAGCTGCATTCATGCTGTTCTGGTCAGATGGAGAAGGAAAGAAGGGAATAAGTGCTTATTGAGTGCCTATAATGCGCCAGGCACTGTGTTAAGCACTTTATAAATATAAGGTCATTTGCTCCTCACTATAACCATAGGAGGCAGGTGCTATCACCATCCTTATTTTATACCTGAAGAAACCGAGGCAGACAGGGGCAAAAAGTGTCTCACCCAGGGTCACACAGTGAGGAAATTTCTAATACTGGATTTGAACTCAGGACTTCCTGACTCCAGGTCTAGTGCTCTATTCACTATGACATCTCACTGCCCCACCTAGATGCCATGTTCAATTCTGGATGTCACATTTTAGGAAGGACTTTGGCAATGGCAGCATATCCAGGGAATGGCAACCAGCATGGTGAAAGGACTGCAAATCAGACTATTTGAAGATTAGTTGAAGGAGAAGAGAACACTTAAGAGGATAGGATAATAACCGTCTTCAAACATTTGACAGACTATCATGGAGGGGAGGGATTGGACATGTTCTGTTTCAGTCTTACAGGGGAGAAGCGTGTGGAAGCTGCGAAAAGACAGATTGAGACTTGACAGCGGGACGAACTTCCTAACAATCACAGCTATCCCCGAATGAGATGGACTACGCAGATTCCCCTCATCTGCAATCTTCAAGTGGCGACTAAATGGCCACTCAGCAGAGATGAGGCAGAGAGGATTCTCATTCAGGTCTAAATTGGACCAGGCAGCCTTTGAAGTCTGTTCTAGCTCAGTGCTTCTGTGATCCTGAGCAGTACTGTGTCTTAGAACTCTTTTTTTGCTATAATAGTATGGCACCTGGTTCAGAGCCTCATGCATGCTTCAAAAGATCAGTTGGAATTGTAGCTATACAGGGATTAAGTGTACTTTCTTAGGTTGAATCATGGATAATTGATGCATTTTGCAGTTATGTTCAATCGGACTTCCCTTTCTATTATGCTCTTATGGGCTTTGTTGTTGCTACATATACATGCTGTGAATTTTTGTAGCTTTATTTTGTCTCTACGATGCAAGGTTGTATAGTGAATGGAGAACCGAACTTGAGGGAAAATCATGTTTGCACTGTTAGACATCAATAGGGCGAGTCCTCCGGGACAGGGAACTGTTGGGCTTCCAAAGGAGGGGTAAACTGGACCAGGATGGAAATGGAACTATTCAAAGCTTCAGTGCCAATCCAGAATAGACAGCCAATGTAGAGTATCTCCCATCCAAAATGACTAACATGAAGAAAAGGCCAAGGAAGCACTAGACAACCGGAAAATCTAGTTCATAAAAAAGCCTGTTTACAATATGTCAAAAATCACGAATGAAAACAATCCAGATTTATTATAACTAGAGGACAAAATTCAAATAGAAAAAGATCCCAGTTACTTTCCAAATGAAACCTTCAAATGAAAGCTCCCAGGAATGTCATAGTCAAAATAGTGATGTTGAAACAAAGAAACAAAGAGTTCTAGTGATAAGGAGCCCCAATAGAAATATCTTAAGACTCCCACTCAAAAGGAAAAGAAAGGGACAGCTAAGTGGCTCAGTGGAAAGAGATCCAGGTCTAGAGAAAGGAGATTCCTGGGTTTTAATGTGACCTCAGACACTTCCTACTGGTGTGACCCTTAGCAAGTCACTTAACTCCAGTTGCTTAGGCACTCTTACCACTCTTCTGCCTTGGAACCGATTCTTAGCATCCATTCTGAGACAGAAGGTAAGGGTTTAACAAAAGAAAGAAAAGAGAGCTTTGAAACAATATTTCATGTCTTAAAGCTTACAACCAAGAATAATATGCCTAAAGAAATGGAATGTAACCTTACCAGGGGAAATAAAGATCTTTAGCGAAATAATATTCCTGATACAGACAACAGAGCTAAGTAGATGCTTAGAAAAAGAAACACAGAAATCAAAAGAAACATAGAAAGGAATATATGATGATGAACTGTTTGTGTTCTAATGAGGAAAGAGGGGAAAGTGTCCCTTTAGAATTCTAATGCCTCTAAGGATAAAAAAAAAAGAGTAAATAGCAGAGCATCTGGATGTGGTTTTTTTATATCTTGATCTTCAGACAAAAAAGGAGGAGGGAAGGAGGACAATAGGGCGGGAGATGTCAGACTCTGGCTCTGGAGTGTAAGAGAAATTCTCCTATGGGTCTAGCCTGATGCAAATGTAATTGGGCAATGCTTAACAAAAGAAATAAAAATACAATATGGCAGATAATGCTAATTCGTGGCTTTCTAAGTCAATATATGGGCTAGGTTCTGTTTCTATTTGAATTTTACACCACTGCACTAAGGAATAAAAAGAGAGGGAGTAGAATTTACTATCTCACAAAATTGGAATGCATGAGATTATGCAAACATGGAGGAAGGGCTAGGGAAAGGAAGCTACCCATGAACCTCACATTCATCTGAACTGGAAACGTGGGTTGAAAATACACACATACGTATTTGGTATAGAAATAATATTAAACTCATCAGAGCATCATGAAAGAACAGGGAGAGTGGAGGAGGGGACTAAGAGAGAGAAAGCTGACCTGAAGTTTCACCTTATCCTCTGCAAATTAGCAAAAAGGACAAAATATGGCCATGATAAATGTTGGAGGGATTGAGGAATGATAGGCACACTAATATATTATTGGTGGAGCTGTGAAATAGTATGGCTGTTTTGGAAAAGCAACTTGGAATTATGCAAATAAAAAAATGTTCCTAGAACCAGAGACTCGATTTCTGGGTTTATATCCCAGGGAAGCCATCAGTGAGAAGAAAGTCCTCATACACTGCAAAATAGCTATAGCAACACTTTCTGTGATATCAAAGAATCAGAAACAAAATAGATGCCCATCAATGGAGGAATGACTAAACAAATTGTGGCACACAAATGTAATGGAATATGACTGTGCTGTAAGAAATGAAGTGTAAAAACCTCTGACAAAGGTCTAATTACTCAAATTTATAAGGAACTAAATCAATTGTACAAAAAAATCGAGCCATTCCCCAATTGATAAATGGGCAAGGGACATGAATAGGCGATTTTCAGAGAAAGAAATAAAAACTATCAATAAGCACATGAAAAAGGGTTCTAAATCTCTTATAATCAGAGAAATACAAACCCAAACCTCTGAGGTACCACCTCACACCTAGCAGATTAGCTAACATAACAGCAAAGGAAAGTAGAGAATGTGGAGGGAATGGGGCAAAATTGGGACACTAAAGCATTGCTGGTGGAGTTGTGAATTGATCCAACCATTCTGCAAGGCAATTTGGAACTCTGCCCAAAGGACTATAAAAGACTGTCTGCCCTTTGATACAGCCACACCACTGCTGGGTTTGTACCCCAAAGAGATAATAAGGAAAAAGACTTGTACAAAAATATTTATAGCCGCACTCTTTGTGGTGCCAAAAAAAATTGGAAAATGAAGTGATGCCCTTTGATTGGGGAATGGCTGAACCAATTGTGGTATCTGATGGTGATGGAATACTATTGTGCTAAAAGGAATAAAGAACTGGAGGAATTCCATGTAAACTGGTATGATCTCTAGGAACTGATGCAGAGTGAAAGGAGTAGAACCAGGAGAACATTATACACAGAGACTGATACACTGTGGCACAATCGAATGTAATGAACTACTAGCAGCAATGCAATGATTCAAGACATTTCTGAGGGATTTATGAGAAAGAACCCTCTCCACATCCAGAAAAAGAACCGTGGGAGTAGAAACACAGAAGAAAAACAACTGCTTGATCACATGGTTCAATGGAGATATGATTGGGGATGGAGACCCTAAATCAGGGGTCGGCAACCTTTTTGGCCGTGAGAGCCATAAACGCCACATTTTTTTTAAAATGTAATTTCGTGAGAGCTGTACAGTGCTCACAGTGTGTGCTCCTGTAATAGTGCCTGAAAAAAAAATTGACTTTACGGCTCCTGCAGAAAGAGCCATACGTTGCTGACCCCTGCCCTAAATGATCACCCCAGTGCAAATATTAATAATATAGAAATAGGTCTTGATCAATGACGCATGTAAAACCTAGTGGAATTGCTCGTTGGCTATGGGAGGAGGGGAGGGAAAGAGCATGAATCATGTGACCATGGGAAAATATTCTAAATGTATTAAATAAATAAATAAACTTTAAAAAAAAGAAATGAATTGTGTGTCAAATACAAAGAAGCATGGAAAGATCTATATGAACTGATGTAGAGTGAAGTCAGCAAAGCCAAGTAAACAAATATACAGGGTGACTTCAATGCTATTCATGGAAAGGACAATCACACACGAAAAAAATCAAAAGTGAATGTGACAAAATGGTAATGATCCAGCGGCACTCAAATGAAGAGATGGAGAAGACACCCTTCTCTTCACCTCAGCCTTTTGTGGAGATAGGAAGTCTACAGATGGTACTCACTTATCAGGTTTTGGTATTTTTTCAATGGATTGATCAGTTGTGCTAATTTTTTTTCTCTCTAAAAAATATTCTTTGTCATATGGGATGCTTCTCTGGGAGGGGAAGGGTGAAGGGTACTTGGGCTAACTCTGATGATATAAGAAACAGAAAATATCAATAAAAACATAAAAAGACAGAAGGGTGGCTCGGAAAGAGTTTAATCATAATCAGAATAAATTTTCTCAGAAGGCAGAATGTAAGGAGAAGAATAAAAAGAAAGCGAAAAGGGTAAGGCTGGACAAAAAGAAGAGGATAATAGAAGGATAGAAGTAAATTGCATCAATGTGATAGTACTTTTGAACACACTCCTCTTTCAACACCCTGTTCTTTGAAAAAAAGGGGGGACACAGGGGCAAAGAGAGAGAAAAGTATAGAAGGGCAGAATAGATGGAAATACACAATAAACAATCATAACAGTGAATGTGAATGGGCCAATAATAGCTAGTATTTACATAGTGATTTAAGGTTTGTAAAGCATTTAACATATGTTATCTCATTTGATCCCTACTACTATCCTGGGAAGTAGGTGCTATTATTGTCCCCACTTTACAGTTGAGGAAACTGAGGCAGACAGGTGAAACGATTTGCCCAAAGCCACACAGGTAGTAAATATTTGGGGCCACACTTGAACTTAGGGCTTCCTAATTCCCAATTCAATGCTGTATATC
This sequence comes from Gracilinanus agilis, assembly GCF_016433145.1. Classification (NCBI taxonomy): domain Eukaryota; kingdom Metazoa; phylum Chordata; class Mammalia; order Didelphimorphia; family Didelphidae; genus Gracilinanus; species Gracilinanus agilis. The sequence goes on along the minus strand of NC_058136.1, from coordinate 58,335,288 downwards.
TATTGGGCTACCTAGTTGCTTCTTGAACAGGCAATTTTCAAAGGAAGAACTCCAAGCTGTGTGAAAAAAATACTCCAAGTCACTAGTAATTAGAGAAGTTAAAATTCAAAAGACTGGAACACTGATTCATTGCTGGTGAAGCTGTGAATTGGTCTAACAGTTCTGTAAATCAACTTGGAAATACATGAAGAAAAGCTTCTCTACCACACTTAGCATTTGACTCAGTGATTACAGAATTAGCCGTATAGCACAAGGAGGTCAATGATAAGAAGAAAGACCCAAAACATCGATAGTAACAAAGAACTGGAAGTGAATTAGATGGCCGTCAATGAGGGGATGGCTGAACAAGTTGTGGTAAAGCAAGCAGCAGTGGAATATTACTGCTCTTTAAGGGAACAACCAGTAATGATGATGATGATATCTAGGACGTGTAGAGTCTTTTAAGGTTTTTTTAAATATATTTTTAAACCCTTAACTTCTGTGTATTAGTTCCTTGGTGGAGGAGTGGTAAGGGTGGGCCATGGGGGTCAAGTGACTTGCCCAGGGTCACACAGCTGGGAAGTGTCTGAGGCCAGATTTGAACCCAGGACCTCCCGTCTCTAGGCCTGACTCTCAATCCACTGAGTAACCCAGCTGCCCCCAGTCTTTTAAGGTTTTGAAAATATTCTTATTTGATCCTCACACCAACCCTGCGAGGGAGGTAAGAAGAAATAATAAATATCACTATAGAAAAGCATAAGAAGACTTCTAAAATGATGCAGAGAACCCAGATGGTTGGGAAACCAATAGACAGAATGATAGCAGAAATGCCAGCAACACCAACATCCCTGAACTTGCATGCTGCAAAATTAAATGACCAGACTTGATCTAAAACAGTGATTCCCAAAGTGGGCGCCACCGCCCCCTGGTGGGTGCTGCAGCGATCCAGAAAGTGGTGATGGTCACAGGTGCATTTGGGTGCGGTGAATAACTGTAAGGGGGTGGTGATGGTATGTGACGGGGGCGCTAAGTAGTATTTTTTCTGGAAAGGGGGCGGTAGGCCAAAAAAGTTTGGGAACCCCTGATCTAAAAGAAGAGCTTTGGGAAGGCCCCTCTCTTCATTACAGAGGTATGGGGGACTATTAGGAAGAACCCTTGCAGAAAATCCCTGACTTTTTCATTGTTTTCATTGTTTTTGCTGTGCAGTTATTATCTTCCTTTGTTATAAAAGATGGTTCTCTGAGGTGGGAGTTGGAGAGAAGGATTACACTGGAAAATGTAGGTGGTGTAAAAACAAAGGAGAGTAATAAAACATGTTTTTTTAAAAAAGAAACTTGCTAGCAATAGCAATAAGAGAATAAAATATCCCACAGTATACCTGCCAAAACAAATGCAGGAACTACATGAACATAACTACAAAACACTTTTCTACAACGTCAGATCTGAATAATTGGAGAAAAATTAATTGTTCATGGCTGAGCAGAGCCAATATTAATTAAAATGATAATCCTATCAATAATATGGAAATAGGTCTTGATCAATGACACATGTAAAACCCAGTGGAATTGTGTGTCGGCTATGGGAGGTGGGAGGTGGGAGGAGGGGAGGGAAAGAACATGAATTATGTAACCATGGAAAAATTTTCTTAATTAATCAATAAAAATATTATTAAATTAAAATGATAATCCTACTTTAACCTATTTATTCAATGCCATCCCAATTAAAGTACCAAAAAGTTATTTTATTGAGCTAGAAAAAATAATAACAAAATTCATTAGGAAGAAGAAAAGATCAAGAATATCAAAAGAATGAAAATATAAAGGGAGGATGTCTAACAGTTCCAGATTTTAAATTGTTATATAAAGCAATAATTTTCCAAATTAGCTGGTACTGGCTAAGAAATAGACAGGTAGATCAGTGGAGCAGGACAGACCTACAACAAAAGTAGTAAACAATTATTGAAACCCTGTATTCGACAAAAGCCTAGATCTAGGTTTTTAGGATAAGAAATCACTATTTGGTAAAAATTACTGGGACGATTGGAAAGAAGTCTGGCCGAAATTAGGCATAGCCCAATATCCTACACCATTCGCCAAGATAAGATCAAAATGGATAATGATCTACACGTAAAAGGAGATATCATAAGGAAATTAGAAAAACAGGGAGCCTCTTACCTATCAGATTTATGGACTGGAGAGGAATTTACGAGTCAGTAAGAGATGGAGAGCATTGTGAAATGTCAAATGGATAATATTGAGTATATTAAATAGAAAAAAGGTTTTGTACAAATAAAACAAATGTTGCCGAGATTAGAAGGAAAGCAGAAAAGTGGGGCAAGGCCAGTCTCTCAGATAGGGGTCTCATATCTAAAATACATAGAGACCCTTGTCAAATTTATCAGAATAAGAGCCACCCGGCAGTGGGCAAATGATATGAGCAGACAATTTTCAGACAAGATCGAAGGCATGTGGGAAAATGCCCTGAATCACTACTGATTAGAGAAATGCGAACCAAAACAATTCCGAGATCTCATCTCGAACCCATCGGATTGAATAAAACGGCAAAAGGGCAAAATGACAAATGTTGTAGGGATGTAGAAAAACAAGGACACTAATACATTGGTGGTGGAACTGTGGATTGAGCCAACCATTTTGAAAAGCAATTTGGAATTACAACCAGAGAGTTATAAACTGTGTATACCCTTAGCTCCAGCATATGATTGCTTGGTGTGTTTCCTAAGGAGAACAGTGGAAAAGGAAAAGAACTTACGTGCTCCAAAATATTTACGGTGGTTCTCTTTGTGATGGTGAAGACCTGGAAGTTGAGGGGATGCCAATCAGTTGGGGAAAGACCAGACAAATTGTGGTATATGCTTATGATGGAATTCTACTGCCCTATGAGAAACGATGAGCAGGCTAGTTTAAATAAAACTTGGAAAGAACTACGAGAGCGAACGAACAAGAAAATGAGGAGAACCCAGAGAACATCAGGGATAAATTGTGAACGTCACCTCCAGAGAGTGAAGGGAAAGGTGGAAACAGGAAACACATAATTTGTCTGTCTCCCAGATGATGCCTTCTGTGATGCAGGGAGGTGGGGAGGGGCTGGGGGCACTTGTGGATAAATTCCATTAATAATAAGGAAAAAAAGAAAAGAAACTTGAAGGCTTAAACAATGAAAACAGCAGCAGTGAGGGTCAGCGTTTATGTTCCACTTCAAGGTTTACAGAGCACTTTACAAATGTGATCTTGTTTGATCCTCTCCATAGCCATGAGAGGTGGGTATTATAAGGATGGTGTGTGTGTGTGTGTGTGTGTGTGTGTGTGTGTGTGTGTGTGTGTGTGTGTGTATATATATATATAGAGAGAGAGAGAGAGAGAGACAGACAGACAGACAGACAGACAGACAGAGAGACAGGGAGAGACAGAGACAGAGAGATAGAGAGAGACAGAGAGAGAGACAGACAGACAGAGACAGAGACAGAGAGACAGAGTGACAGAGAGAGAGACAGAGTGACAGAGAGAGAGACAGAGAGACAGGGAGAGACAGAGACAGAGACAGAGACAGAGAGACAGAGACAGAGAGATAGAGAGAGACAGACAGACAGAGACAGACAGACAGACGGAGAGACAGAGACAGAGACAGAGACAGAGAGAGAGAGAGAGAGAGAGAGAGAGAGAGAGAGAGAGAGAGAGAGAGAGAGAAGCAAGACAGAAAAACAGAAGACATCTATAACACTTTGAAAAAGAAAAGAAAGCACACCAGAAGGGCAAGAGCGCCATTTTGCTGCTGATTGCTGATGACTTACGGTTGGTGCTGCCCCCAGGGAGCTGGGGGGAGGCACAGAGGGGGCCTTGCCTAGACTTGCCAACTCCATATTGCCAGAGCTTATGCTGGCCCCAGTCGTTCTTTATTCATTATTTTACTGAATGATGACCTGAAGCACCTGCAATGGGCCGCCTGCTGTCGTGATCAGAAAATCCAGAGAGCCGGGAAAAGAAGGAAAGACAAGACAAAGCCGTCTGTCGATCTTTCTCTCAGAGCTCCCATTTACGGAAAGCCATAAGAATTCGGGCCTCAGCCGAGGAGATAACGGGCGCTCGCCAGCCCCGCCCCCCACTCCATCCAGAGCCCTTGGACCTCATTTCATGTTTTCCTACAAGTCTGCGCAAAGGCCTTCTCATGTGAGCCCTCCGACCCCGAGCCGCAGACCCCCGTCTCTAGACTGGGAAGCCATGGCTAGTTTGGGAGTGAGCTGCACACTTCTCTAACCACACGTGGAAGATGGAGGTGGAGGAGGCGAATCTCCTGAAGCCTTTCCTGTCCTCATGCTCTGGGGCGATGCCTGCTCCAGGCCCCGGGATGTCACGGATGGCCTTGAGGAGAGGAAGAGGGTCTGCGTGTGCACGTGTGTGTGTGTGTGTGTGTGCGAGCGCGTGTCCCTGCACCTGTGTACTCCGGGCAGATGCAAGAGGGCCTGGGAGAGGCTGCTGGGATGTTTCATCGACTGAACTCCGCAAAGAGGCCAGCCAGGTGGGGGCCAGCCAGCGGTTCTGCCAGGTCTCCTCCAGCCTGAGCAGAGCGGAGCGGCGCGGCGCAGTATTCGGGGAGCCGTGGCGAGGCTGAGACGGGACAAGAGCAGGCCAAGCGTTCTCGCCTCGGCCCGGGTCTTTCTTGCGTTCCCTTCACAGCGGCGGATTCCGGCCTTTGCTCTCTAGGATGCTGGATCCTCCCTTCCGCTCACTCGGTGGCGGTTGAGCTGTCGAGAGAGCTGAAAACATCCCCGGGTGGGTGGCCGTGGCTGCCCCGTCCCCTCGCCGCTCCTCCGGCCCCAGGACCGCGCCACACTGGCCGACCGTGAGGACGCCAAGGCTAAGTGTCTCGACTTGGAATAGATGGCGTTTCGGAGAAGCCGTGAAGTCGGCTACCCGGAGGAAGCTCAGGGGGCCTCTGGCAGGGCGACGGGACGGGGGTGATTAATGACCACCTCGGAGAAGCAGAGCAACGAGACAATTAGCCGGGTGCGGATCCTCAGCTAGCCCAGCTGCCAGCGGGGGCCCATGTCTGCATGGGGGGGATCAATAAGTCAGTAAGGCACACAGCTGCTCCTCTCTCGCTTGCCAGCAGAGCCACACTCCCGGAGCTGCTTCCAGGTCCAGGCTGTTGTTCTTTTCCCCCAGGATCAGTCTCTTCTTGATGGCTTTACGTACCTTTAACCATCCCTTTGCCTAGCCTGGGTGTAGAGACAGGACTCAGGAAAGCCTCCACTAGGACAGAGTGATGACCTTTAAAAGTGAACTGGGGGGGGGGGGCAGCTGGGTAGCTCAGTGGATGGAGAGCCAGGCCTAGAGACGGGAGGTCCTAGGTTCAAATCTGGCCTCAGACACTTCCCAGCTGCGTGACCCTGGGCAAGTCATTTGACCCCCATGGCCCACCCTGACCACTCTTCCACCAAGGAGCCAATACACAGAAATTAAGGGTCAAAAAAAAGTGAACCAGGGTGTTGATGGTGATCTGAAGTCAGAGGACTGAGGTTCAAAACCCACCTCTAAGGCTTACTCTCTGTGTGACCTTAGCCAAGTCACTCATCCTCTCTGGGCCCCAGTTACTGCCTCTGTAAAATGAGAGTTGGATAAGATGACTTCCGAGGCTCCTTCTAGCTCCTTCTAGGAGCCAATGGCAGGGTGGGTGGAAAATAGATCCTTCCTGTAGTTTCACAATCCCGTAACAACCTGCAGGCTCTACAGCCTGACCCTACTGCCTGAGTTGGCCTCCGCCCTAGAGTCCTGTTACTGCGGCTCTCCTCTTCCAGGGTCCCAGACTCTCTGAACAGCCTAGCCCAAGTCCTCAAGTAGCCATTGGACGTTTACCTGCAAACCACCCAGAGAGAGGGCCAGGACAGCTCTCTCAAGTGGGCTCCCTCCATCTTTCATAGCCAACGGCCCGTTGGCACCTGGCTTCACCTCTAGGTGAGGCTCCTCTTCCCAGGCCTCTTGACCGTGCTCAGGACATACTCTAAGCAGGTGGATGGGCTTCTCTGTGTTGGAGGATCTCTGAGCAGGGAGTGCAGATAGGGATGGGCAAGAGACAAGACGTCCCTCCGGCTCTTCCGGAGCCAGTCTTGGGGGAGCCGAGCAGTCTCCTCTCGCTGTCAGATAACGAGCTGCTGACATGGCAGGCACGCCCCGTGTTCAAGCACAACCCATCCCAGAGCCAAATAGAGAGAGATGTCTCGGAAATGATGTGTCAGCGCCCCTCCCTGCCTGCTCTCCTACCCCCCCACACACATATACACACATGTACACACATGTACACACATATACATACACCGACGCCCACTTAGGGATTGTCCCATGTCCTTTTCCATCAAGGCTTTCTTTCTGGGAGGAAAGCCGTCAAAACAGCAGCCATGGGGCAGCTGGGTAGCTCAGTGGATTGAGAGCCAGGCCTAGAGACAGGAGGTCCTGGGTTCAAATCCAGCCTCAGACACTTCCCAGTTGCGTGACCCTGGGCAAGTCACTTGACCCCCATTGCCTACCCTTACCACTCTTCCACCTATGAGACAATACACAGAAGTTAAGGGTTTAAAATTAAAAAAAAAAAACAGCAGCCATGACTTGGAACAATGACAGCACTGAGGTAGCAATGATGAGCTGCTGCATTTAGTTTTTCCCCTGATGCTTTCATGTTGATCCATTGATCCACTCCTCATAATAGCCCTGGGGGTGAGGCTCGGCAGAGATAATGATCTCCATTTTCAGAGGAAGAAACTGAGGCACAGAGAGAGGAAGGACTTTGCCCAGAGGCGTGTAAGTGGCAGAGACCTGTCTCAAGAGGAGGCATGATGTAGTTAGAAAAGTGCTGGATTGGGAGGCAGGAGACACGTGGGTTTAAATCCCTCCCCTGACACTTGCTGTGTAACTTTGGACAAGCCACTTCTCTGACTCGGTTTCCCCTTCTGTAAAATGGTGGTTTGGAGAAACAAGTGGTGTGGTTACTGCTGGGTGTTTCACAAAGTTTAAAGCCCTGTACAAATACTGGCTGTCTCTACTACCCTCGCCCAGTGTTCTTTTGAACAGGTAAGGTGAGAGAACAGGGCCTTCCACAAAGGGAAAATGGCATACATAAAACTCAGGGGCAAGAATACACAGGGCCCACTTAGGGAATGATGGGTAGGCCAGATTGGGCAGAACGCAGGGCATGCAAGATGGAGAAGCAATGGAAGGTGAAGCTGGAAAGTCAGGCTGTGACCAGATTACGGAAGGCCTTGAATGGCAGGCTAAAGTCTGCCCTTTATCCCTTAGGCAGTGGGGAGCCATGGAAGGTTTCCGAGTAGAACAGTAATGGCAAGATGCGAGCAATGGTAGGAAGACGAACCTGGCAGCATCCATAGGCTGAATGGCAGAAGACAAACACTGGAGGCGGGGAGCCCAGCTAGGAGGCTACTCTATTAGTTCAGGCCAGAAGCAATGAAGGTCTGGACCATGGTGATGTCAGCAGAGATGGAATGGAAGAACCACTGTGGAGTAAGAGTCATAATGGAAGAGGTATAAAAGAAGACTCATATTACGACTGTGACTTGGATAATTGAGGTTCAAATTCGGCCTTTCACTCGGCTGAAATAAGGTCAGTGGGATGAATCTGGAAGGCTTCCTATTTTCTTTAATTCTCCTTGTGAGTGTGACGTGCCCGTAGTCTTCTGGAAGGCCACATCTACCCAGAAATCAATTTGGCCGAATTCTGTCACTTGCTAGGACTGTAGCAACAGCCTTTTTGCCCCAAGTCTCTCCCTGTACTCCAATCCACCTTCCCAACTGCTGCCAAAGTGATTTCCTTAAAGTACTTCCCTGCTCAGGAAACTCCCGGGCCTGTCTCTGGCTTTGATGGACGATCGATCAAATACAAATTCCTTTGTTGGGCCCTTTACAGCCTAGCCCCAACCTATCATTCTCGACTGATTTCACATTACTCTCCCTGCTGTTCCCACCTCCGGGCCTTTGTACGTTCTGTCTTCCAATGTGCCTGGAAAATGTTCTTCCTCCTCATGCCTCTTGGAACCCCAGCTCCCGTCACGGCTTCTGTCTCCTATAAAAGGCCTTTCCTGACCCTACAAGAGTTAGGGACTGCCTCCTTCCAGTTATGTTCCAGAATGTCTTTTATTTACTTCTCTCTGCCCATCCCCTCCTCTAACAGAAGCTCCTTGAGAGCCGGGGCTTGTCCTTGGACTTGCTCCCTGTATTCCCAGCCCCTGGCACAAGGCCTGGACCAAATAAAGGCTTGGCCGAATGGACCGAAAGGGTTTCCTTTTCCTTTAGTTAATCTTCAGGAGGGGAGCGCGTTGGTGGACGAGGAGGAAGAAGGATAGCCGTGAAGTCTCCTTAACGCCAAGGAAGCAGCGGGTTGGATTTTTCCATTTTTTAAGCTGAGGCAATCACATCCGCAGCTGGAAGGAGTCCTGGGCTCCCAGGACTCCCGGGCCCCGAGAAACTGGCCAGGGGAGGCAGAGGAGGCGCAGGAGTCTCCGGCTCTGGCCTTAACTCACTGCTTGAAGCAAGGACACATGGGGACAGAGATGCGCATCCAATGTGCTTCCCCTTGGGAGAGAAAACACTTAAAGGACATCAGGGAAGGAATCGACAGGAGTGCTCTAAGCGAGGCTAATTGAGGACAATGGGAAATTGAATGAAGAGAAAGAACAAGCTGTCTTGTGGAACACCTGATGTGGCCGAGCCGCAGTGGCCGAAGGCCAGACGGATAACGTCACTGGAAGCTGCTGGGCCCATGAGGGCAGGGGTGTCGAATAAGGAACAGGAACCAAGGGCACCCCGTGGCAGGCAGGGAAGACTCTGACACGGGACAGAGCCTGCTACGAGCCACACATCTGGCCACCACGAAGCAGAGCAGAGCAGACAAACGAGTATCACTGAGTCGGAGTCATGTGACACCAGAACAGGTCAACATGGTTAACACCCCCCCAACTCTCTCTCTCTCTCTCTCTCTCTCTCTCTCTCTCTCTCTCTCTCTCTCTCTCTCCTTCTCTCTCTCTCTCTCTCTCTCTCTCTCTCTCTCTCTCTCTGTCTCTCTCTCTGTCTCAGTGGGAAAGAGGCAAGAGGAAGGAAGATATCATAGAAAGAGCCCTGATTTCTCTTCTCAGTTCTAGCCCCAATTCATTGTATTGTGTGGCCTTGGCCAAGTCTCTTCCCATCTTTGAGCTTCTTTTTTTACCTTTGTAAAAAGTCAGATTACATTAGATGATCTCTAAGGCCTCTTTTAGATTTGACAGTCACGGCTCTTCTCTAAGTATCACGCCTGCAAGGGTCCTCAGGACGAAGACTATCGCTGCTGGAAGGGTCCTTGGGCAGGGAATGGCCTGTAGGGGCAGCCACAAGGAGGTCACTTGTTATTGGGAGATCCTAGGAGGGAAGGTATAAGAAGATTCTTAAGGTAGGAAGGGGCCAGGTTGCAAAGAACTTTATATACCAAATGGGTGAGGATGTATTTGATCCTGGAGGCAATAGGGAGCCACTGGAGGTTACCAAGTAGTGGGAGTGACATGGTCAAATCTGGGCTTTAGGGACACCATTTTGGCAGCTGAGTGCTTGGACCATGGCAGGTGGGTCTACCACCTACTGCTGTGCTGGGGTCAGTGCAGGGGACTCGGTCAAGGCTTCCCTGAAGACAGCACTTGGAGGTTGATTCCGACATAGATGCTTGGAGACAAAATCATTTGAAAAAAGAAAGCCGTTGGCCCTCTCCTCCTCCTTTCCAAAGCACTGTGGGAATCCTTGGCCTGTCACTACTCCTCTAGGGAGTCTGCCGAGGTAGACTTTTCCAGTGATGATGAGCGACAGGAGAAACAGACTTGGGCCTCCCTTATTAGGGCTGGGGGATGGGGAGGGACAAGAGAGGAGGGAAGACCCAGCACCCAAATGACTTCATAGGAGCCGGCGGCCAGGCCGCGAAAGTCCCAGCCACATCGTCTCTTTGCCTACTGTGTGACTTTCCTGTTCAGAGCTAGTGAATATGGATCTGGCAAGCGTCTCCTATCATTTCCTTCTTTGTCTTGGTGCAGTTTCACTGGAGAGAATGTCAGCTCCTTGTGAGCAGGGCCCACGTCTCAATATCCCCAATGGCTAGTATGGTGCCAGTCACCCAGTAGGTGCCTGATAAGCGCCATTGATGTCATAATGACGGTCGCTATTTCGATAGCATTTCCAGCTTTGCGGATGGTCTCATTTTGAGCCTCACTGCAACCCTGGGAAGTAGGGGTTAGCTTTCTCCTCACTCTGCAGAGGAGCCAACGTGATTTGCTCAGGGTGGTCAAGGAGTGTCAGAGGCAGGATCTGAATCCAGCCGAACCCGGGATCCACATCCCATGTTTTTGTCACACCCACCACACTCCCTCTGTGTCCTGCAATGCATTCTGGGATTTAATCTAGACATGTGACAAGAGACAAAGAGACGAGTTCTAGAATTCCAATTCTCTCATGCCGACCCGTGGCCTGAACATCTCTCTCCAGCCTCCCGAGCCACTCTGGTCTGCCTCACCCACCACCCTAGCAACAAGCTAGGTGCTGGCACTGGGGATGCGGAGACCAAACTGAAATGTTGCCTACCCTCAGAGAACTTCCATTCTTCTTGGGAAAAGAAACATAAAATAGAGACAAAATAAACACAAAAGAGCCATGGAGGCAAGAAGACCATTAACAACCTGGGGAATAAGGAAAGGAGTCCCTGGAACAGTCTGCTGACAGTGGCCTTCCCCAATCCCAAACCTGCAAAGAGCATCACCTTCATACTTCCCATTCCCCGAGGTATGCTTCTGGCATGCTCTTGGTGGGTACTCAAGTAGCACTTCACTGTTTTTTTTAAACCCTTGTACTTCGGTGTATTGTCTCATAGGTGGAAGAGTGGTAAGGGTGGGCAATGGGGGCCAAGTGACCTGCCCAGGGTCACACAGCTGGGAAGTGTCCGAGGCCAGATTTGAACCCAGGACCTCCCGTCTCTAGGCCTGACTCTCACTCCATTGAGCTACCCAGCTGCCCCAGCACTTCACTGTTAATGATTCTTCCTGACTTTACAGCTTGCTTTGAAATCTGAGGTGTGCCAGGTCAGAGGCACTCTCTAGAGTTTATTTAGAGATTTCTCTTTAAAGATCGTCTACCTCCCAACCCCACTTCAACTTCCCGAGAATTCTGTCTTCTGCTTCTCTGACTGCGCACAAACGATCCCCCACATCTACAATATGCTCCATCCTTAACTCTTCTCCCCGAAATTCCTACCTCCCTTCAGCTGAGGTCCCAAGGCCTGCAAGGGGCCTTTTCGGCTCACCTTGGTGCTTAGCGCCTCTCCCTTTGGAAAACATTAATCCTACTGGGTGTAAGCCTTGTATGTACTTACCTGTGTCCATGCTGTATAGCAGTGATTCCCAAAGTGGGCGCCACCGCCCCCTGGTGGGTGCTGCAGCGATCCAGGAGAGCGGTGATGGCCACAGGTGCATTCATCCTTCCTATTCATTGCTATTAAAATTTAAAAAAAAATTAATCTCCAGGGGGCTAAGGAAGATTTTTTCTGGAAAGGGGGTGGGAGGCCAAAAACGTTTGGAAACCCCTGCTGTATAGTCTCTTCCCCCAATAGAATGGAAAGTCCTCAAAGGCGAGGACTATTTGGTTTTTGTCTTTGTCTTCTCAGCGCCTGGCACATAGTAGGTACTTAATAAATTCTTGCTGAATTGAATTTCCCCTCCCTAGTCCTCAGTTTTCCCCAAGTTAAGAATAGCCTAGATGTCCTCGAAGCTCTCTATTCTAGTCGATTCTATTTGAGCAACATGAATTCGTTTATTTTATTTTTGTTGGTTTGGTTTTTGACCAACAGTTACCCTAGTGGTAGTAAGCTAGGCCTCAGTCCAAACTGGGAGGCAGAAGAAGTTCTCTGATTGGGAGGAAAGGAAGAGCAGACATCACTGATAATGATGTTTACCTTGCCACTGGCATGGCCTTCCAAATACACTGGTAGCTCACTTATTGATATGCAAAGTACCTATCGATGTGTACACAGGGAAGAATGGAGATGATAATTTAAACATTGTTATAAACACCTAGAGGGAGATGGGCTTCCCTTGCACAAACCTCAGGCTCCCAGTTGTCAATAGAGGAATTCCAGGCATGGAAGCCGGCTTTCCTCACACGTTCCATCTGCTATATCCTGCCATTCCTGTCTGCCTCCTGTTGAGATTCCATTTCCCAGATGGGAGCAGTGGTTTCCTGAGCCTCTTCCCCTCCATTCCCCCACTCACTGGCATTGACCATACTCAGCCAGACTGGTCCTCAGCTAGCACACGTAGTACTGGGCACCTCTCCAGACAGGCAGAAGCAGCTGCCAGAGCTCTTACCCCATCAGCAGAGTCTTAGCCCTCACCTTGCTATCACTCAAGTAGACAGCAAGCATCCATTGAGCCCAATCCCAGTCTGCACCTGGGGTATTGTGTCTGGTTCTAGGAGGCATGCATGTCTCAGGAAGAACATTGATAAAGCGGACAGCGTCTAGAGGAGGGGAACCAGGGTGAGGGTGGCTTTCAAATCATGCCACATGGGGCCGTTTGGAAGGAGTTGGGAGTGTATACGGAGGATAAAAGAAGACTTCAAGGAGGACACGACCTAGAGTGTTTTAAGGGCTGCCTCTTAGAGAAATGAGATTCGACAGGTTTTTGGTGACCCCAGAGGGAAGAGTAATGAACAAAATGGGAGAAAATTGCAGAGAGCAAGATTTAGTCTTGATGTCAAGAAAAATGTCCCAACAATCTGAATTATCTCAGAGTGGCATGTGCTGCCTTACAGGAGGTCATGAATTCCCCCTTCTGGAGGACTCTAGGCAAAAGCTAGAAAGCCACTGGCTGGAGATGCTGCCAACAGGGTTCTTCTTTGGATCTGGTTTGGAGTAAAGGGCCACCAAGGCTCCTTCCAATTTACATTCTGTGATAGATCAGGATATAGAAGTTGAAGCCAGAGCCCCTGCCTTCAGAGAGCTTACAGTCTCCCCCAGGAAACAAGATTCATATTCATATCAAATCACCATTCAATGGGCAAGAATTCATTGAGCAGAATAGGGAGCCCTTGAAAGTTTGGGACCAGAGGAAATATAGGAAGAAAGAGGCATCTGGGAGAGAGGTCTGCGATTGGGTCATTTGAAGGGGACACAAAAGAGGCACGGAGACCAGTTAGAAAGCTCCTGTGGCATCTCAGGCATGAGAAGATGAGGGCATAGACTAGGGTGGGAAGAAGAATGGTGAAGATGGGGGCAGAACCAAGAAACATTTAGAAGGAAGAGTGAACAGGACTTGGTGACAGGCTGACCTTCCCCTCATTCACTTTTCATAGACAGACAGACAGACAGATAGACAGATAGAGCACTTATAAACACCATATATCGGGTACCATGTTAAGCACTGGAGATATATATATATATATATATATATAAACCAGCATGAGTCTCTGCCCTCAAAAAGCTTACATTCGAATGTGGGAGGATGACACATAAAGGGGTACTAGAAAGGGGAAGATGTGGACTCCCACTGGAGTGTGGTGAGGAGCCAGCCAGGAAGTGGTATGGAGGCTGGGAGCCCAGCAAGCTAAGGCAAAAGCTCTCCTGTCAGATCCAGGGAAGGATTTCAAGGTTCTAATGGAAGGGAGATGAGAATGAGGCTGATGGCTAGGGAGCAGACCTCATGGTGAGGAGGTGTACAGAAAGTGATATGGAGGCCCAAGCCCTGGCGAGAGAAAGCCACAGGTGATTTGGCCAGAAGGTCATGGATGACTTGATTCAGCAGCTTCATTTGAGCAGTGAAAACAAGAGCAAGTTTCAAGGTACTGAAAGGGGATGAGATGACGTAGATACAGCAGGCACAGACAGCATGTTCTAATAATGCAAAGAAGAGAAGGAGGAGGAAAACTAGAGAGGATTGCAGGCTCCAGTGAAGGCTTATTAGGCTAAGAGAGGCCTGACTATGAAGGCAGGAGGAAAAGAATCCTTGGAGAGGTGGAAAGATATTCAAGGGGAAGGGAGGGATTCTTTGGATAAGGTAACACTGGAGAAGACGGGAAGGGACAACGACCAGGGGCAGGTGGGCAGGGGCGGGCTTTGAGATTTCCTCTGAGATTAGAGGGAAGCATGAAAGAATTGGTAAAGAAAGAATAATGTATTCAATTCAACTCGATAAACATTATAAAAGTTACTACCCACCTGCTATGTGCCAGGAAACTGTGCCTACTTCTGGGGAGAGGAAGCCCAAAACAGAGAAGCCTCTGACCTCAAGGACTTTTGATTCTTCCAAGGAGATGTACTTTGTATGCAGAGAAATTAGTATGAAGTAATCCAAGGAAGCTTCACAAGTCTAGAGTTAGAAGGTCCTCTACAGCCATCTAATCTAATTCTCTTGTCTTACATATGAGAACACTGCGGCCTCCTGGAAATGAAGTGACTCATCCAAAGTCATAAAGTTAGTATCAGAGGCAGGATCTGAACCCAGATCCTTTGACTCTGAACTGGTGCTTTTTTCATTATATTACAAGGAAAGAGAGTGGTATGGAGGCTGGGAGCCCAGCAAGCTAAGTATCAGAGGCAGGATCTGAACCCAGATCCTTTGACTCCGAACTGGTACTTTTTTCATTATATTACAAGGAAAGAGAATGCCGAAAATTGGTGGGAGTGGAGAGGATCAGGGACTCCTTCAGGAAGATGAGGCATCTGAGCTAAGTCTGGAAGGCAGATGATCCTTTTATTAAAAACCCTTACCTGCTGTCTTATAATTGATACTAAGTATCCATTCCAAAGCAAAAGAATGGTAAGGGCTAGACAATTAGGGTCAAGTGACTTGCCCAGGATCATACAGCTAGGAAGTGTCTGAGGCCAGATTTCAACCGAGGACCTCCTGACTCTAGGCCTGACTCTCTATCCACTGAGCCATCTAGCTACTCTGAGGTAAGGATTCTGAGTGGCAGAATTGAGGAAAGAGTGCATCCTAGACACATTATCACTCTATGAGATAAGTCCTGGTATTACTGGTTCTCGCTCCACAGAAGATGAGGAATGCATCACATAAATTCAGAATCTTCTCCCACGGGGCAACTGCTTGGATGATGAACACACTTTGAGGAGGAGCAGAGATACAGCTTCTCTTACCAACAAACAAACAAATAAACTACCCATTCTCCCCTTGGACTGCATTTTGTAAAGTGCTTTGGGTTTTCACTTGAAATAAAGGTATTACCTCTGGCGCCATTGACATCAGCACCATGGACAGAACCACAATGAGCTTTCCCAGTGAAATATAGCCTACTCAGGCCTTGCTACTCCAGGCATAATACTTTACATGATCTCTCTCTACCTTGTGAAAGTGATTCCCGAATGATAAGGGGTGCAGAAAAGCTGGAGCCGTAAACATCATCTTGATGGCAACTGATAGTTATTAATTCATTCATCCATTCATTGGATAAACTGATTAAGCACTGACTAGAGGAAGATACAAAATTTAGACACAACAAGGTTTCTGCCTTCAAGGAAATTTTATATTTCTTTATTAATAATAATGATTTAACATTTGTATCATTATTACCACCAACAATAATAATAGCTTCATGCTATACCACCATTCCAGGTATGTGACAATTATATGAGGGTAGAAACTACACACAGATATGCAATTATGGTGCAGTTTCATTCATCTTGGGCTATAGCTCTCGCTGTCTACCAGAGAATGAAGACACAGGTGGCATACTTATCCAGTTCCTGGATGATACAAAAGTAGGAGGGATAGCCAAACTGTGGCATGAGAGAGTTGGGATCTAAAAAGACCTCAATGGGCAAAAATATTGGCTTGGATCTCATAAGATGAAATTTCCTAGTGATAAATGCAAAATTTGACTCCTGGGTTCAAAAAATCAATTGCACAAAAAGAGAATGGAGGAAACATAGCTAAACAACAGTTCCTATGCCTGAAAGGGAATTTTTTATCTTAACTTATCAATCAAGTACTTGGAGTGCTCCACCCTTCTAACTTAATCAGTCAGGAAACTGAGGATCCTTTTTTAAAAACCCTCACCTTCCGGGGGGGCAGCTGGGTAGCTCAGTGGATTGAGAGCCAGGTGTAGAGATGGGAGGTCCTAGGTTCAAATCCGGCCTCAGACACTTCCCAGCTGTGTGACCCTGGGCAGGTCACTTAACCCCCATTGCCTACCCTTACCACTCTTCCACCTATAAGTCAATACACAGAAGTTAAGGGTTTAAAATAAAAAAAAACCCTCACCTTCCATCTTGGAGTCAATACTCCAAGGAAGAAGAGTGGTAAGGGTAGGCAATGGGGGTTAAGTGACTTGCCCAGGATCACACAGCTAGGAAGTGTCTGAGGCCAGATTTGACTCCAGTTGCCCCCTCAAGGATCCTTTTGATAAAAGTTCACACCCTCAGAGGATGGGAGGTGGATCCCACAGGCACTGCCCAGTGCCAGGCAAATTAAAAAACTATGATTGATTCCTGAGGTGTGATGGGAAGAGCTGATGGGTGGAGAAAACTGCATATAAGCAGAAGCCTCTGGGACCCTCGGGGTCTTTGGGGGAGGCAGTCTTTTTGCAGCTCAGTCTTTGAGGCTCAGCCTGTGTGTGGTTGGAGTCTTTTGCTTCTCAGTCTGGTGGAGCTCAACTTGATTAGGCATTCGATTCTGCCTTGGATTCAGCGTTGGTGACTGGAGGAGTTCGGCTTTGGTGACTCACTTGGGTTGAGGACACCCTGGCCGGAGACACTGGCTCTTTGGCTCTTCTCCTTTCTTCGGTAGGGTGGGACGCTCTCTTTGGTGAGGCCCTCGGATCCAGACTTAGTTAATTTAGCTAGGCAATATTTTCTACCTCCTTCCTACATTTCCCTCTTTACTATCTCTACTCTGCTGTAATAAAGGTACTAAAGCTACTAACAGTCTCATGACTTAAGAGTTAATTTTTATAAATGGTGACCACAACAATTTTTAAAATTCTTATATTTGTCAAACCCATTTAAAATCTTACATTTGGAAAAAAGAACTTTCTACGTGTCCTCTTCTTTCCGCTCACATAGTCAGCACCTTAGTTCACATCTCTATCATCTCTCCTTAGACTAGGCCTATAGCCTCCTACTTGGGTTTCCTGTCTCAGGACTCTCACTATTCCAATCTGTTTGGTACTCAACTGCTGAAGTAGCTTTCCTAAAGCACAAACTGACCGAGTCAGCTTCCTAGTCAACAGACTGCAATGGCTTCCTATCAACCTTTTGATAAAACATGGACTCCCCTATTTGGTGCTTAAAGCACTTCACAACCAGACCGTATCTCTCTTTCTCTTAAAAAGAAAGCATTATTTATTTATTTTAACACGCTTTTTTTTAAATTGTGAGTTCCATGTTCTCTCCTTCCCTCCAGCCCCTCTAGCCACCCACTGAGAGTACAAGCAATACGATATCAATTATACATATGAAATCATGCAAAACAGATTTCCACATTAGCCATGTTACAAGAAAGCAAGAGAACTAAAGAAAGGGAGAAAATTAGGCTTCAGTTTGTACTCAGAGTTGTTCGGTTTTCTCTCGGGAGATGAATAGCATTTTTCCATCGCAGGTCCTTCAGAACTGTCTCGGGTCATTGTATTGATCAGAGGAGCCGAGCCTTTCAGTTGATCATCATTATACTATTGCCGTTCCTCTGTACGACGTTCTCCTGGTCCTACTCACTTCACTTTGCTTAAGTTCGTGGAGGTCTTGCCATGTTTTTCTGAAACCACCTCCCTCTTCATTCCTTAGAGCGCAATAGTATTCCGTCACCAACATGCACCACAATTAGTTTGGCCATTCCGCCATTGATGGGTAGCCTCTCAATTTCCAATTCGTTGCCACTCCAAAAAGAGCCTCCATAAACATTTGTGTACGTATGGGTCCTTTGCCTTGAGATCCAGATCTAGCAGTTGTGCTGCTGGGCCAAAGGGTCGGCACAGTTTTATGGCCCTTTTGTCCCTTTATAGTCCCAAATGGTGCTCCAGTATGGTTGGACCAGTTCACAACTCCACCATTAATCATGGTCCAATATTTGAATGTCCATCTTTTTCCGCACCCCCTCCAGCATTGACCCCTTGTGTGCCTTCCAATGCTAAGACTTCAAGTCAGTGAATCCCACCCGTCCCAGGCCTAGACACTTCCTTCCTTGGTTCTCTGACCTCGTCCTCTCTTCTGATACGGGATTCCATGCCCAGGCTGGGCTGACGTACTTCCCAAACTTCAGTCTCTTCTGCCACGTACTGAACTCTAATGTGCTCTCTCTTTCTTCCCACCCAAAGGCCCACTGAGTTCCTTTCTTTTTGAACGCTTTTGGAACCCAGAGCCATTTTGTCTCTCAGGGAAGAGCCAGAGAGATCTCTCGCATTTAGACAGTAAGAATGAAAATGGCATCATCTAACTCTAGTTCCTGAGGCAGCCTGAGAAGGTAGAAAGAGCCTTGGGCGGCAAGCTGAGAGACCTCTTGATCTCAGCCTGGTCACTTTGGCCCAGCCCTGAGCCATAGCCTCCTCATCTGTAAAGTGCGATGCAGAAACAGGGCGGCATGGAGGGCAAAGAGCCAATCTTGAAGTCAGGGAGAGCCGGGTTCGAGCCCTGCCTTTGACACAGACTAACCTCTCAGTGCCTCTCAAAATTCAAAGGCTACAAGTTCCAGGACCGCCCGCTACGTGTACTGGTGGGGGGAGCTTGCACACTGAGCGTTCTCAACATTGAGGAAAGCACAGCATCCTACCTTCCCCCAGGAGATGATGATTCCTAACCTAGCTCAGATCTCGTGTGGCTGCCTAGCTGGGAGGTTAGGGGGACAAATGGGATGAACCCCAAGCTTCCAGAGCACCTGAAACCACCCTCCCCGTGAGGTCCATTAGCGCTCCCCCCTCCCCCCCCCCCGCATCATACATCCTCCTCTCTCCAGTGCCCTGGTATGGGGTAGGAAAGGGATTCTGCGTTATTTACACTCTTGTCGTTAAGGCCCCAAACCAGCCAACTGTTCTGATCTCCAGAGTTTAGTATCTGTTTAGTCAGGGGCTTATTTTGTCAATAAAGCAGGCTGGCTGCCCTCCTCCTGAGACCCACTCCCTGTGTGCTCCTGCCTGCCAAGTTCCTCTCTTCAAAGCTGCCTGCTTGTTTCATGCTCTGCGCCCCATCAACCTGTGCAAACTTCAAATCTGTTTGTTTCTGTAACATTGTCAAATCAGCCAAAATCTTCCCTCTCCCGCCCTCCCCCCTTAGTGCTTGGCAGGATGTTACAGGGGGAGAAGCGTTAAGACTCTTTCCTTGGCTGAGGCCTGAATAACAAGGGCCTATGATGATGGAGGACAAACTGAGATGGACCCGGTAAGCCTGGGAACCTGACCCAGGGCACATGAGCTTGGCCTTGAGCACACGGCAGAGATGGAACATGATGGGACCAGAAAGCATCGCTTCTCGTCAGCTCAGCATCCCAGCATGCAACTGAGAATACTAATGAGACTTCTATGTCTGTAGCATTGCAACATATGGAGAATACTAGACGTAAGGTCACATCCCTCCTCTGACATTTACTGGCTGTGTGACCAGAGCTATGCCATTTCTTCTCTCTGTGCCTCGACTTTCTCATCTGTAAAATGGGCTGACAATACCTGTCATTTGGGAGGCTCAAAGTAAATCGTGTCAGGGAGGTGCTTTGTAGACTTTAAAGTGCCGTATAAATGCCAGCTATTTTTATCATTACTCCTCTCACAACCCTCTGAGGTAGGTCAGTATTAATCCCAGTTTGAAGGTGAAGATTTTGAAGGGGTTAAATTGCTTACCCAAGGTCATCCTATCCTAGATTTGAACCCAGGATTGTCCTGACTCCCAGGCAAGTGCTCTTTCTCTCGTGCCATGCAGGAAACAACAATGCAATCCTATTGAGCTTTTCCCCTGCACACTCCCCTGATAGGGTAGGCAACACTTAGGCCCCAAGAGCTGCCAGTAGTCTTCCTCTTCAGACTCGTATGATGCCTAAGAGTCTCTGCTTACAAGGGTACAGATATGCATCCTCCCTCCACTTAGAGAGATCATTTGAAACCCCCGACGCTACCTTTGGCCCAAGAGGAGGCCAGATGGCATTGGCCTGGGCCCTCTGGGGGAACAGTGCAGTCTCCTTGCCCCAGAAGTCTGGCATCTTGTTTCCCGAGAGCCTCGATTTATTCTTTGGGGATTGGACACAAGCCCTCGAGTAGCTCTGTGCCATCATTCAGGCAGCATCATTCTCCTTGGATACCACCAGCTCAAGATTTTGGCTGCTTTCAACACCAAGTCAGCCAATGGCATTTGACACCTTCGATGATGTTGAGGTCCCAGGAGCTGAGGGAAGAGCCTGGGAGTCTGGTCACAGAGGAGCTACCTTCCTTCTGGGGGAAGAAAGGAGCTCTGGGGTCATCTCAACCATCACCTTGCAGACAGCGTGAAATACTTGGCTGAGAATTTTCAGCCCAGGGACACTGAGGCACACTGGCACTGGTGCGAGGCAGCCACCAGACCGGCAGGGGGTGAAGAAGTAGGGAGCTGTCCAGTCTCCGCTGGAAGTGGGCACAGAAGCTTTCTTGGCACTTAAAAGGAAATCTATGGCCCCGCCCCACCCCCAGGACCTTCATTGGCTTGTCCCTTCAGATAGCTCTGGCCACAGCAAGCACAGGGCCAGAGAAGTGGGAAGTGGCCAGTTAATCCTTGTGTAATAGACCATTAAGGCCCATCCAAAGCAGCTTCTTCCTGGTAGAAGTACGGACTACACTGGGTCTCCTGGCCATGGAGGCATTGGTGTGGCATTTCCAGAGCTATTCTGAACTCTTCCAAAAGTGGGTCCTTCAAAGGGAGGTCTCCGTAACTGAGGCTGACCTGGCACTTGGAATCCAGGACTGTCTGGTGACAAGAATTCTTTTTTTCTCCTATAACTCTTACCTCCCATCTTGGTATCTTAGTTCTGGGGCGGAAGAGAGGTAAGGGCTAGACAATATCAGTGAAATGACTTGCCCAGGGTCACACCGCTAGGAAGTGTCTGAGGTCGGATTTGAACCCAGGACCTTCCATCTCTAGACCTGGCACTACCTAGCTACCCCTTGGAATTCCTTTCACAACAGGTCACAGATGAGTGAGCATGGCATCTCTTGCAAGGTGAGGCTACAAGCCATTACAAACACAAGATGTCGTTATTATTAGAGTCGTTGATACTTCTCCACTAATGTTCTCCTCTGATGTCTCCTCCTGGTGTGGCAGTGACCTTGAGTCCTCAAAGGCTCTGCCAGTGGAGCCCAAACTCTGGCAGGTCCGTCGCCAAGCTGGAAAGGCTTCAAGGACAGGTCTGGTATGTCTGCTGGCCAAGGACCGGCCAGTTTGGAGAGGTCATCACCAGGCTGGCCACAGAGAAGTGAGTTTTTTAGCCCCAATAGCCAAGAAGGACCATCTACGGAGACAAAGCGACTATGATGTGCATGACAGAGAGCGAGGCCCCACCCCAAGGGAACCACAGAGCCTTGAAGTCAAGTCATTTATTGTCGTGAGGCTCCGAAAGAACAGCTGACATGTCTCTTGAGGGCTTGAGACCATCGGCCCGGGTTTGGGGGCAAAGAGAGACGATCTTCCTTTCACACGGTAGCCCAAGTTCCTCAATTCCCGGGGAGCCAGGATCCAGGAAATAGAGGCAGCTTTAAGGAAGGATGGGGGAAAATTTGTCAGCAGGCTTTCTTGGAATCAAAGCATGCTAAATACAGAAGAGGAAGAGGGGCCCTGTGAGAGGATTTCACAGCCCCCAAAGCCGCTCTGAATTTGTTGTGGGTAACTTAGTATGCGGCATGAACGGTATTTTAAGGCTTCTGAAATCACACTTCTCCACAGGCCCCTGAAGAAGAAGAGATCAGGGCAGAGCTCCGAGTTAAAAGTGGCAGCAGCTCGACTCTTGTGGCTTTCTTTAGACCGAGCCGGAATAAATATAGCCCTTTCCCCCCAAAACAATCTTCCACGGCTTTACCTTCACTAACTTTCGCCCCGTGTAGCTCACGGTAGAAGACGGGGCTCGCCAGCTGCACCGGCAGACTTTTCCTCACCAGGCCGTCCCTCCTCTCGGGGCCGGGGCGTCAACGTGGTCACTGTCTAAAGGCCTGAGAAGCGATGGTGCGGGCAGGTCGGAAAGTCCTGCAGCAGGCACGTGCAAGAGCGGCCAGATTTGTGCTGCCGGGCCCTGGAGGGCAGGACTAGGAAAAGCCAACGGTAGATGGTAGCTGCAGAGAGGTGGGTTTTGTTTCGCCAACATATGGCGAATGTTTCCAACAATGAGAGCCGTGGCAACGTGGAAAAAGTCGGGCTGCCTCCACTTACCAATGAGAGATGGCCTTCCCTCGAGGGTCTGCAAGCAGAGGTCAGATTAGCCAACCACTTACTGGACATGTTCCGAAGGCGATTCTTGATCAGCTGTTGACAGCGAAGGCTCCTTCCGCCTCCCGTTCTGTGGTCTAAACATTAACTCCCAGTGTGGCTTCTGGCAAGTGGCTTCCCTTCCCCGTCTTTGAAGTGGGGCTGGAGTAGGGGTGGGCTGGACGATCTCTGACCAATATGCTTCCCATTACCTTCTCTCCTCCCCCCACGCATGCCTTGTCTTCTCTGCCATTGGACCCTTGGGCTTCTCCTACCACTTGGAGCCCTGATCTTTGGGCTCTTCTTCCTGCTGAGGGTGAGATTCTGAAACATGTTAATTGGTTTTTTTTCTCCAGCTGGATTTTGTACCAATTTCTTATTCAGTGTTTACAGAATTCTTTACTCCCAGAAGCCTCCATTCTTCTTCCATGTGCTCCCTCCAGACTCCCAGTTCCCCAGAGAACAGTTGGGTGCATTTAAGGCCAATCCATCCCGGAACCGATTGGCTGGCTATCAGATGGATCCATGGTCAAACGAGGCAGCTCTTCACGGGTCCAAGGCGTGCTCCAACTGACATCATCTCCAGAGGGACCGAAGCCCACGACTGCGAACGTGCGACGAAAAGGAACCTCTGCGGCTGCAGCCCTTCGGCCAGAGCCGCGCACTGCATGGTGTTCGGTTGCTACGGACAGAGCTAGAGGGAGAACCCCACACATTCTGGTCCCGGTGCCAGATGAAACTGCTGGGGGTGTCAATGTTGGGAAGGAGCATTTCGAATGTTTTGGTAAAGTGGCAATCCCAGATGCTCTTTCCGGCAACAGTTTGAGCCACTGATGGTCTAGGCAGAGACAGGCCCATTGCCGCAGGTGGCTAGGGGAGGTACTGAAGCCAATCCTGCCTTCCTACTTGGGTTCATCATTCAGGACTCTACAGATCGATCCAGAACCAGATCTCCGAGATGCCAATCACGACGTATCTGACCAAGAACGGATGCTGCCAGGATCCTGGCATCCTCTCCACACGTATACCATGAAGGAAGCCAGAACTACAATCCCCAACTTTGAGGTGGTCTTCCTGCCTGTGGGTGCCCAGGGCAAGGAGGGAGGAAGGAAGGGAGGGGGCAGTGGGGAGGGCCCCGGAAGTCCCATTTCCCCCCAACAGTAACTAAATATCCTAATTCCTTTGGGGGGGGGAATGAATTTCCCTTGGGTGAGTCCAATGCCTCCATTCCCTCTCCAGGCCAGGCTTTATTCTTTTCTCACGCCAGGGTACACGTTGGCTTCTGCACATTCGTAACGTTCATTAAGAGTCAGTGTTCAGCACAGTTCTCAAAAGAAGAAATGCAAACTGCGAGCAAGCTTATGAAAGAAAGGCGGCTCCAAGTCCCTAATAATGAAAGAAATGCAAATCCACCCATATCTGATGCTTCACCTCACATACAGGAAATTGGCAAGAATGGCCAAAGGTGGCTGGCGTCCAAGTTGGAAGGGGTGACAGGAAGCCAGGCAATGCTAATAATGCTCTCGGCGGAGCTGTGAATTGCTCTGACATTCTGGAAAATCATCGAGAATTAGGCTGACAAGGTGACTCAGATATCTACATCCTTTGCCCCAGAGATCTGCCTGCTGCTAGACGGATATTCCGAGGAGGTCGATGGCAGAAAGACGGCCCCGGCACGCGCGCACACACACACACACACACACACACACTCACACACACACACACACACACTCACACACACACACACTGACATAGTCACAGCAACACCTTCCGTCCTAACAAAGAACTAGAAACAAAGCAGATGCCCATCGATTGGAGAACGGCTACACAAAACGTGGTCCATGGGCGGAATGGGATCTGACTGTGCTTCAGGAAACGACGGAAGCGATCAATACAGAGAGGACAGCAAAGACTCACGTGAACTAATGCACAATGAAGTCGGCAGAGCCGAGAATATGATATTCCCCATGATTACAAGAGGCTAAGTGAAAAGATCGAAAGGAAAACAGA
The DNA here is from genome assembly GCF_016433145.1 of Gracilinanus agilis. Lineage (NCBI taxonomy): Eukaryota > Metazoa > Chordata > Mammalia > Didelphimorphia > Didelphidae > Gracilinanus > Gracilinanus agilis. The sequence goes on along the minus strand of NC_058136.1, from coordinate 58,310,859 downwards.
ATTCTGGGTAGTTACAGTGATGAAGCCCGGCCCAGGAGCCACGCCGAGGAAATGTGCCCGTACACCTTTTTCGGTCTTCGTTGGGCGAGAGGGACTATAAAGATCTGGAATAGTCCCCATGTGGGCAGACGCTGCCAATATAGTATTGAGTTTTGCTAAATTGCTTTTTTCTTTTTTTTCTCTTTTACTCTCTGCCATAAATGATTGCCTGGGAGGAGGGATGCGCTCGCATGCCAGTTAATAGCGAAACAAAAGGCATCAATAAAAATGAGCTACTTCTAAAGAAGATGCTTTATAAAGGGAGTCAGTGTTCAGGCTCATTCGCCATAACGTCCTACGACTCGAAGAAACCTGATACGGCCATCCGGGAAGGGCTGTCCTACTGATCTGGATAAATCGCTCATCATGGAGAGCTAGTGTCCCTTGGTGGAGGAGGGAGGTGATAGAGGGGGCCGCTATAAAGTTGTGGCGGGACACGTTTGCTCCTCACCCCAAACCATCCCATTCCTATGCCAGCTCAAGCCGAGGCTTGGAATTCAGGGTCCCAGCAAGGGGCAGAGGCCGATCTGGGAAATAGCTTCACCTCCATTTCTCTCAGGGAGTCCTTGTTAATAATAACAATAAACAACAATGTGGGAGGGGGGAGCCTCCCCTCCCCCAGCCCCTAGATTGACTCTTTTTTTTTAACCCTTAACTTCTGTGTATTGGCGCCAAGGCAGAAGAGCGGTAAGGGTAGGCAATGGGGGTCAAGGGACTTGCCCAGGGTCACACAGCTGGGAAGCGTCTGAGGCCAGATTTGAACCCAGGACCTCCCGTCTCTAGGCCTGACTCTCAATCCACTGAGCTACCCAGCTGCCACTAGATTGACTCTTAGCTCTGCTCTCTTCTCCCAAACTCTCAGAAAAAGAAAAGAAAAGAAAAGAAAAGAAAAGAAAAGAAAAGAAAGCCCCTGAAAGGCGAATCATGACTGTTGGCTCCATCCTCAGGAGTTCAGCCTCCCATAAACCAAGGACACTGAATCATCTTGGGGACGGGTCCCTCCCTCCCCTCTCCCCAAAGCTCCCCCCACCCCAGGAAGCACTGGGGCTCTCCAAACCAACCAGGAATGCAGCTGACCCAAGAGGTTTATGGTATTCCTTACCTATAGGTGGCCACTGAGGCCTACTGGCAACCACCAGGGACCTCCCCAGGGGCTTTTGGTTCACCTCCCTTTGGCTCCTGCTTCAATGTCTTTTCCTTCTTCTTTTGGCTCTGAAGCTCTTCCCCCCTTTTCCTCAGGGAACTCTCCATACGGAAAGAGCAGACTGCCAGAAAGACCCCCTCTGCCTTCTCTTCCCATATCACCAGTTCTTTCGACGTGTGTGTGTGCGTGTGTTGCCATCAGTCAGCGTTTCAGCTGCAAAGCGTGGCTCTCGGCCCCGTGAGGACGGGGCAAACTTGGCTGCCTCCTGGCTAGCTCCCAGTCTAGTGGTAAAGGAGTGGCCTCCAGCTCTCTAGAAATCTCAGCTGTTCCAACTTGGTAATAATTGGCATTTCTAGGAAGTGAAGGCTGGCCATTTCTTTTTTTTTTTTTAATTTTTTTTAAACCCTTGTACTTCGGTGTATTGTCTCATAGGTGGAAGAGTGGTCAGGGTGGGCAATGGGGGTCAAGTGACTTGCCCAGGGTCACCCAGCTGGGAAGTGGCTGAGGCTGGGTTTGAACCTAGGACCGAGGCTGGCCATTTCTCTTCTTTCTACGTACGTGTCCCGTACATACATACAGGACTACTTCCTGAGATAGTTGTGACAATTATTCCTAGTCCCACTTTAAAGACGGGGAAACTGAGGCTCAGAGGTTATGGGACTTGCCCATGATGCCATAGCTAATGAATGTCCATGGCAGGAATCGAACCCAGATCTTTTCATGGCACTACCTCCTCTCTCATTCGATGACCTTTTTCCGGCTTCTCATTGGAACTCTGTGAACTCATCCTTTGCCATCTGTGACCACTTTGGCTAAGCTCTCCCCTACGTTCGCTTCCTGACCTTGACTTCCCTTCATGGGACCCTGATATTGGTTCTGCCTCTGTCCCATGTCCCATCTCTTTGGGGTGGGGGCGGGGAGGTGGTCCCTCTCAGGCCTGCTTTTGTGGGGCCGGGGTGGGGGTGGGGGTGGGGGGGCAGGAA
>NC_058136.1:58255027-58303811 GCF_016433145.1 Gracilinanus agilis | reverse complement strand
AGAGAGAGAGAGAGAGAGAGAACAGAGAGGGAGGGGGGAAGGGGGGAAAGGGAAAGAGCGAGTTTCAGTTCTAGGTCATCCCTTTCCCTTTGGTCTCCGGTTAGGGTAAAAGGCGGCCCTGAGCGCCAGCGGCTTAGAACGGTGATCCTCTGGGGGTGGGGGCGGGGGGGGGAGTCATAAAGCAGTGGGATCGGTGCCCCCTCCCCAAGCTGAATCTTGGCCCTTCAAAGTCTGCAAAGCGCTTTACAGCCATTACCTGAGGCGAGCTTCTCCCCGGCCTGCGAGGTGGCTGCTGCAGAGACATATGCCCCCATTTCACAGAGGAGGAGCCTGAGGTTCAGGGAGCGGAAGCAGCTTGCCCGTGGTCACCTGGGAAGTGCTTCGGACAGAGCCTGGTACGAGGTCGGGGCTGGCTAAATGTCTGCTGCTGGTTGCTTGAAGCGGGAGAAGGGCGGGCTCTCCTGGCTGCCGATCCAGCCTCCGTTTCTCCTAGGCCGAGGGGCAGAAGCGGGCACATGCCTCACGCGGGCACGGCTGGCATCCGGAGTGAGTTGTTCGCCCCGTAGAGCTCCTTCTCCTTTCCACCAACACCAGTGGCTTGGCCTCGGCGGGCGCAGGTGCCAGTGAATTCCTGGGGGGGGGGGGGAGCAGAGAACAGAGAAGGTTTTGTTTCAGCGGTGCCTGGCTGACTCCCAGCCTAACCACTAAGAACCCTGCGGCGGCCCCGCGTAGGGAGAGTGCCCAGGGAGCCTTCTGGGGCTGGGTTTCTGTCAGAAGAGGAAGAAGGGGGGAGACGATCCTGGCCCGCCGCCCTCGGGACCAGAAAAGGGGCTGCCTGCCCTTGGACTCACCTTTACAGCCCTGAAGGCAATAGTCAGTGATCTAAGAACAAGCATTCTCCCACCAGAGCGGCTGCCAGCTGGCACGGCGCTGCCCTGGTCTGACATTCAAGGCCCTTTATGATCTGGCCTCAAGTTCTCTTTCTAGCTCCTCCCCCCTCTAGTGGTACTTCGGCCCAAGCGGTGACCGTTTTCAGAGGAGTCATCTGGTCCCGTCCCCTTCTTCTAAGCAGGTTAACTAACACTGATCTATTCAAAGACCACTAGGCCAGCCTAGGGAGCCTTAGGGAGGAACACTCAACATCCCTCCCCCTTGTTTTCCCAAGGAAATGGTGTCTGGGCTGGGCCTTGGAGGAGACCGATTTCCCCAGGCCGAGAGGTGGGGGCCCGGCCCACAGGGAAAGGAGGCCCGGGAGATGGGGACCCGTCCAGATGACTCTTTCTGGCTGATCGAAATGTTTGCTGCTACATTCAGGGGCAAAGGAGAGAAGTCCTGCTGCAGAACAGCTGTCCGGGCCACTCCAGCGGTCACCGGAGTCACCGCTTCAGGGTGCTGCCCCATGCCTTTAACCCGCTTGCTTACCAGAGACACAGCTCTTCGGAAGGCAGGCAGTTCTGCCAGTCTGACGGGCACTGAGCGCAGGAAGCCCGATCAAAGGCGATGACAAATAATAAATAAAGTAATAACAAAACCCAAACTATGGAGCAGCTGGGCAAGGCTAGAGAATATCAGCAACAAAAGGAATGGTTTGGAGATGGGCAGCCTCCAGGGCCTGGGGCCAAACTGAGGACTTCATCTGCTGCCCACCACTTCCCCCATGGGCTCATTGGGAAACCAGCTGAATGTAGGAGCCCCCAAGCCACCAATCTTCCACTGGGCCCAGAATCCCACCATGAAAGCATCAGCCTTTCATCTCTTCTAATGTTGCTCACCATCTGAAGTCATTATACAGCAATCAGCTTGGGGAGGATTCATGAACAGGCAGCTGAGACCAAGCCTGCCTGTGTGCAAATGGGACACGGCCGATGGGGGCCCGCAAGATAGGGATGCTGGCCAATGAGGGGCAGCCCTTTTCTTTGCTAACTTCAGCCCTTTGCTTGCCCAGCTCTCCCCATAGCCCTCACCCCTCTGATTCTGGTAGACAGCAGCTGCCCAGTGGGGCTTGGTAGATAACAGAAATAGCATATCCTGGCCCCTGGATAAGCACACACCCACCTATGCAGGGAGCAGGGAAAGTAGCATGTGACCCTTTTACAAAAGAAGGAACTGCTGTTTGTTAGGTGACTTGTCTGAGGGCAGCAGGGAGCAGCAGAGGGAGGATTTGAACCCAGGGCCTCTGAATCCAAATCCAGTGCTCTTTCTACTGTCTCAAAGAAGCCTCGTGGGTAAGAATAGAAACTGATTTCTCATTTCCCCTCTTTTTATTCACATTTTTCCTATTTGTGAGCATTCCCTTCCTTCACTGACCAAAAAAAACACAAGAAAACTCTTAGAGCAACTCTGCTTGGTCCAGAAAAACAATCTCCTGCATTTGCATGTTCACCTCATTCCACATTTGAGGTTCGCCACCTCTGTGGCAGTGGGGGGGGGGTGCACTCTGGAATCCTGGCCTTTGGCATCCCGCCTTGTCATCGCAACCATCGAAGTTCTAAAGTCTCTCAGAACTCTGTTTCTCTATAATCTTGTTGTCATCGCATCGACCCTTTTCCCAGTTCTGCTCGCCTCGTAGAGGTCCTCCCAGTTTCCTCTAAACCTGTCCGTTTCGCCATTTCTAACGGCACTCTAATTCCCGGTTACATGTGTATACCATCACTTGTTGAGCCATTGCCCAATAGCTGTACTTCCCAGGGTTGGGTTGGGGTTTTTTTGGTGGGGGGCAGGGGCTACGGTGAGAAGAACCGCTATAAACATCTCTGTGTCTGTGTGTCCCTTTTCCTCTTCCCTTGATCTCGGAGGCACCGCCGCCGGGTCAGGCGATACGCATAGTTTAGTGACCGGGGAGGTCAGTTGTAAAGTGCTTTCCGGAATGGCTGGATCATTTCCGTCTTGTATCCTCTTTGCCAATCAGAGCGGCTGGGATTTCCATCTCTCCCCTTACTGGTGCTTCGGAGCACTTCTTCTCACGTGTTTGTTTGCAGCTTGGATTTCTTCCTGTGAAATTGCCTTTTCCTACGTGCCCTTTTGCCATTTGTCTCTTGAGGAGTGACTTCTATTTGAATCCATTCCACATGTATCTTGGAAATGAGATCTTCCGAGCTACTCGCTCCCCCCCCCCCAATCCGTACCCGTTTCCTTTCTCATTTTAACTGCCTTGGTTGGTTGTGCAAAACCTTTTCAATGGGAGATCATTGAAATTGCCCATTTGGGCCTTCTGAGTCTTCTGGGTCCCTCGTAAAAACGTAACTCCAAGCGGCTCCCCAAATTTGTCCCGGGTTTTCCACGTGGACTCGGGGTCCTCGTAGGCCAACGACAAGGAAACGCTTAGGGAATGCGAAGATGAAGGCAAAAGCAGGGTCCTAGAAGGTCAAGAAGAAGCAGGAGGTGGCCTCCTTGGGGCATGCTGGGAATGAGCTAGCATGCAGTTCTGCCTTGGGTGGGCTGGTCCTCTGAGAGCAAAGGTGATGGAGGGCCTGTGCGATGGCGAGCTAAGGATGCACAGTGTGCGTCACTGGGGAAGACAGAGTGATGGCGGGCTGGGGCCTCTGCACCGCCTCCCACCCTCGATGACTGGGGAAACAGTCGCTCTCAGCGATGACATCTTTGAAGAGAAAGGCCTGCGAGGACTGAGCCGGCCAGCCTGGGGGCCGGGAGGTGAGAAGGGAGGGGAAGGGCGAGGTATTGGACGTGCTTGGACGCAGGCCATTTGGATCGCATTGTGGCTTCAGGGTCTGGCTAACCAGGATTCTGAAGGTCCAGAGCACACGCACACTGTCCTCTTCTTGACAGAGCAGTGATGGATTCGGGTTGCGGAATGAGACATATGTTTTGGGGCACAGCCCACGTGGGAACTGGCTTTGCTCAGCTGGGCAGCTTATTAGAAGGACTTTGTTGTTCTTTTTCTTTTCCGGTGGGGAGAGGGCGAGGTGGGGACAGAGAAAGGGTAGGGACAGAACTGAGCCAAAACAAAAGAGGGCCACCGAGGCATCTTTTTTTTTCAAATGTAGAGAGGAGAACAGGAGGAGGGCCAGAAGGACACACAGACAAGCCGGGCAGCTTTGAAAGCTCCAGACAAAACTTCTAACAGACTTACAAAGAAAAGCAAGCTGTACACAAAAGCATTCTCCCCCTTCCTTGTACGACCCTCTTCTTCTGTTCTGTTCTACAGAGAGGTTGGTTCATTTGGTGTTTGGTAAGTTCCGAATGAAAAATCATTCTTTAAAAGAAAAAGGTGGAGGGTCCAAGAGGAAGTTAGTTTGTTCTCTGGAGAAAGGAGCTCTATGGGTGTCCTCTGTGTCAACCCCTGGTGTCCTTTTTGACATGATGCAGCCTGCTGGGATTCAAGCCTGTTCTTTCTGCCTTTGCACTATACAGAACAGTGGGGCCCCAGACCCCTCTCTCCTTCATCGGCGAGTTGGAGAAAGAACTAACTCCCTGGCAATGTTTGATCCCGAGCAGCTCGGCCCAGCAGGAGGGGCCACCTAGGGCCTACCTTCACTCTCTCCATGCACAGGGAATGAAGTGATCTGCCCCACCCCCAGCCTGAAAGAGCCAACCTCTGGGAAAAGGGTGACCGCCTAGGGGAAGGACGGTGGCCCAGTCTCACCGATTGTACTGTTATAATAGTGCCCTGAGCGGCTCCTTCTGTCTGTGGGGTACCAACGAGATCACGGCAGTGGGAAATGGGAGCACTGTCCAGATGGAGGAGTACGTGGTACTAGTCAGAACTTTGAAGTACAGTTTTGTGGCGTAGCTTACAGTCCCTGCCTGCCCTCTGGGGTGATACAGAGTCGGGGCTGCCACAGGAAGCCTAGGGCTCTGAATGGACTTTTAAAAACTCAATATAAGGGCCTGGGAGGAGAGGCTTGAGAGTGAAGTGTAGCTGGACCACATCCATGATGCAGGTGGCGACTGAGGCCACCATAAATCAGTAGTGGTGGCCCCAGAAGGGCTTCGTGCCGAGTAGCCTCAGAAATACCGGTTTGTGAAAGTGATGCGACGGAAGCAGTTGTGTTCCGTGGTCCATCCCAAGTGCTTCTCGGTTGAAAACCCTGCAAACTTCGGATTTCTTTGGAAGGAACGACTCATTAACTTTGATAACAGAAAGCTCTTCACTACTTGGCCCCAACGTACCTTTACAGTCTAGTTATTGATACAAATGAGAAGCAGTCATGTGGCCCCTCGAACTCGAGGGTCTGAGTTCTCTAGGTACTTTGGCCCAGGTCCAGCCCAGACAGAGCTCGAGGAATCTGGGAAAATCTGCGTACCCAGCAGATGGGTCTCCTCTCAACGTTTCTTCCCTCGGTTAAGTATGGGCAAAGGCAAGACACAAATGGAAAGTAAATGAGATGAAGTTCAGCAGACTTGCATGTTGCGTCAAATCGAACAGGATGACATTTAATCAGGATGAACAAAAACAAAACTTGGGCTTCAAAAGTCAACTGGATGAATGTTGGACAGGAGCGGCGTGGCTAGTTGGCAGTTGGCTTGAAAAAGTTCTGGGGTGTTTGGGGGCCAGTAGCCCAATGTAAGTCAACGGTGCCACGTGGCAGTCTACAAAGTGACACATCGTGAGAGATGCGGCACCCAGGTCTAGTGATCCGAGAGTCCCTTCGACTCTGCCTCGGTCAGCACACCCAAGTATATGAAGGTCTCTTATCTGGAGAAGGGATGAGACTTGTTCTGCATGGCACTCAGAGGGCCCAACTAGATGCAGTAATCATAGCCGGGGGGACTTGCAGAGAGGCAGACTTAGGTGCAGTACAAGGAAAACTTCCTGACCACGGGAGCTGGTATGGGGCCACCTAGATGCCTCCGAGTGCCCATCTGTTGTAATGTTCTGTGGAAAGGGAATGGTGTGGCCACTGTTAGAGACCTGAGCCCCGGGTCCCTGAGTAGCCTGGAGGCCTTTCCTCTCTCTGGACTCCTCTATGACCTGGGCACACTCTTCCCTAGTCCCCCACCCGGGGCTGTTTGTGAAGAGGGTCTCGGGATAGAAGCTTGCCAGCTCATTTTCTTGGGTTCTCAGTTTCCAGCCTTCTCTTTGGCAGGGCAGCAGGATGCTTCCCACCAGGACTGTTGGCTGGCAGACGTCATACCTGCCTGAGTGGGCTGCTTCTGTCAGCTCATCAGGTAAAGGCGAGCTCCAACACGGAGTGCATTACACTTAATGAAGTAAAATGTAAGGAAGGCAGAGAAAGCAGAAGACCTTTCATGTCCAAAGTCAAGGGCTTATTTTCTGACTGCGATGCAGAGATCTGAATTTCCCCGCTGCCTCCTCCTCCCCCCACTGTTTATTTGAAACATCATGTACCTTCCTGAGTGATGGAGCTGCAGGATGCGTTGGGAGGGAACAGAGAAGCCGAATGAGCTAATCATTGGAATATTCTCTCTGATGGCTGCTGTCTCCTAGCTGCTGTGAGGTCTTTCAGGTGTGAGAGTGTAGGAGTATGTGTAGGAGGGGCCCAGGAGGAGTTCAGGCTGGAGCAAACTCTCCTCTCTGCCGCCCCTTCCAGAATGGACCGTGTCCTACTTGGGGTGAGCCACCCATTGGGAAAAAAGCGGTACTCCCAATCCCAGCTCTCTTGTTTTCCTCCTTGTTTTCCTGCAGGCAAATTGCTTCTTCCTCTGTAAAATGGGGACGGGGCAGGCCTGATCAGTGTACCGACCGCTCAGGGTTCTCGTGAGGGTCCAGGGTGACGTACAGAAAAAGCTTCACCAGCCACTCTGTGCACTCCAGCTACTTTATTAGCCAGCGGCGCCATTTTCTAGCCAGGTGATTCTGGGAAAGTCCCTGCTCTGTCCCGGGCCTCCATTCCCCCACTGAGCTAAGATGAGGAGGATCAAACCTTCCCTGCCTCCTTCCCAGGTGAACAGAAAAGAGCACAGGCAGGTGGAAGCCACTGGACTAGGGAAGATTTAGGTTGCTTTTGCATTTTCCTGCCAGTCCATATGGGGTGTTGGGACGGAGGAAGCAATGCTTTCAGGCTCCCTAAAAATAACAGCTACACCGATTCCTTCTACTCTGGGATCTCACTAACATCTTCTCAGAGGACCCGAGAGAGAGCTGAAGAATCTGGAGAGGCTCAGGTGAGAGGGCCTTCCGGGACAGGGATGAGGCAGCCAGGTGGTGCAGTGGATAGGACGTGGACTCGCCATCAGCTAGACCTGAGTTCAAATCAACTTCTGACACTTCTTAGCTGTGTGACTGGGAAATTCACTCAGACTCAGTTTCCTCATCTATAAAATGGAGTTGATAAGAGTGCCTACTTCCCCAGGTTATTGGGAAGCTCCAAACAGCTGATGCACAGAAAACATTCTGTCGGTTTTAATATGCCATGCAAATATGCGCTATTATCAGAGGCAGGAAGGAGCAAACCTGGGGTGTAGGACCCTAGAGCTGGGGAACCTTTCCGCTTGCTCTTCTTGGCTCTGTCTCGATACTCTGGGGGTCCTGCAGCTAGTTCAGGAAATGCCCACATTCCCAAAGATTCTGGGCCTCCGAAGAAAGAGCCGAGACGTTCCTTTCAGTGAACGCCATTCCTGCGTCTGGAGTGCTTCAGCACAGCCTTGTTCGGGAGGCCTTGAGAGCCCCCGTGCAGAGACATTCCGTATGACTCCCACAGTGTGACTCCCACGGTGGGGCTGCCTATCCCTGACCTTGAAAGTCTCCATTGATTCCTGGTAGATCCCACCCACTCTGCCCCACACAGTCGCCTTGAGCATCTTGTCCTGGGCTTGAAGCCCACTCTCCTTGGGAAATAAGGAGCACTCGCTAAGACCTCAGAAGCTCCCTGGTCATCCCGGCTAGCATTGGCGGCTTCCGCCCAAATCCTGGGGAAGCTTGGGGCTCTCCGGGAGGATGGCCACAGCCCTGATCCTGGGTCCCAAATGCCAAACTTGTTGTCCCAAGAAGGGGCTCAACAAAGGCTTCCGACTTCTCCCCATGGTTCCAAACCAGCAGGTCTCAGACCGTATCCACTTACGGCCTGAGGCTGCAGTGGGTGAGAGGACCATCGCTTAGCAGAATGGGAGGGCCCAGCTTTATGGAGGATACGCTGCATTCCAACCGACATCGGTACTGTTGTCTATATTGCCTTTTGGTCAACGGCTGCCATTTTCACTGTATCTCAGGACTTTCACGTGAGGAAAAAGCCCAATTTTACACCTCAAACTGTCAGGGTTCTGGAGGGATTTCTCTCTTTTGTTTGCAGTGACCATTTGCCCAAATATCAATGGCTTCTGTGTCAAGCGGCAGACTCTCCGAAAGAACGGAAGGCGCCGCGCAACAGAATGGGCAGATGCCCTCTGCCTAGGCACCGTGTGTGTGTGTGTGTGTGTGTGTGTGTGTGTGTGTGTGCGCGCGCGCACGCGCGCGGTTCCTAACTGGCTTTATTCTAGTTATCAGCACAGCTCCAGAACATCTCAGTTTAAGAAGATTCTGTTCCTGTTTGGCTTCCCAACCTTATCTCTTCATCTCCCTTGTGATGGCTTAATCATCTCCCCGGCAACCATTTGTGACCTCAGCCAGGGCCTAGGCAGCTGGGACAAATGAATGAATAACCAGCACTACCAATGAAATCATGAATCCTGGGGGCAGGGGGGTGGGGTGGGCAGGGGAGCCAGGGTAGAGGGCCTCTTCAGCTTGGCCTCCTGCCGCAGGGACCCAGCTGGGTGCGAGCAACCAAAGCGAGCCAGTCAGAGGCCCTGGAGGCTCTTTGGGACATGGGCATTATGAGGACAGCGTTCACATGTGCTGGCCAAGACCCATCCCGTGGGCTTGTTTCCCTTTGGAAGAGGAGGCCCCGTGACCCAGATGTTTGCGAAAAAGAACTGGCGACTCAACAGCACCCTGGAGTTTGCAGATCACTTCACAAACATGATCTCATTTAAGCCTTCCTTCAAGCTTAGGCCAACGTGGAGCCATTGGGCCGTGTGAGGAGAGAGAGTACAGAAAAGGGAGGCGAGAGGGTCCCAATGACCCAATGGCTAGGGGTGAGCTTGCGCCTAAGAAGGCAGGAGAGGAGAGAACTCTGTGAGTTATGGATTTAGGGTTCGGGTTAGGGTTCGGGTTCTTGTTTTCCCTTTCAAGGAAAGGCCCTTGAAACTCATCTAGTCTCAGCCTTCATTCTCTAAAGGGGGAAACTGAAGCCTGGAGAAGTGAAGTGCTTGGTTCAAGGCCATACAAGGAAGGAATTGCACACTCTAAGCACTCTGTCCTTTCTAGCCTTCCTTCCTCTGGCACTGCATCACCCCCTACTGCCAAGATCCAGAAATATAACCAGAGGGCCTAGCGGATAGAGTCCTGAACTTGGAGTCGGGAAGTCCTGAGTTCAGAGTTGACTTCAGACCATCACTAGCTGTGTGACCCTGGGCAAGTCACCCAGCCACTCTCTGTGCCTCAACTTCCTTCTCCGTAAAATAATGATCATAATGGTGGCTGCCCCCAAAGACTGTTGGGACACTCAAATGAGATGCTATTTGTAAAGTGCTTAGCCCAGGGCCTGGCATATAGTAAATGCTGTAAAAAAGCTTCTGAGATCTCGATCTAAAATCTGCTACTGACCTGCTAGCACCAAGACCCAGGCAGCATCCATCACGTTGTTTTTATAACAAAATGTGTTTCTGGTTTCCAACGTCAGCCCTACAAAAGAGCTCCAGGACCAGGAAGTGGGGCTGGAAGAGGGCCTCACAATCCTTGAATTCAAGCCCATACTTTTGCAGAGGTGGATACCGAGATGCAGAAAGGGGAGGAGAGGCATGAAGGTAGCATGGAGGCAGACAATCAAAATAGCAGCATGAGGAAACTCTCCGTGTGGGGAAGCCCTCCAGTGATGAAGATCACAACCCATTGAAGCCTAGGGACTTAACCTGAGGTGCATAGAGGGCGAGTGGCTCGGCAGTAGTCAACGGGGGCAGGATTTGAACCCGGGTCTTGCTGACTCTGAGTCCAGCACTTTATCTGTTCTACTAGAGCCTCTCACCACTCTTCCTCCATGCAGTTGGCGTTGGCTGTATGGTCGTATTGAAGAAGTCTGGAGAGAAACAAGACTCAAGGTCTGCGCTCGGAGACAGGCTTCTTTGTAGCCCCTGTATGGGGCTCAGTAATGAGGGGAACCCTGGTGGTGTTGCACATTCTCCCCCACGTAGCTACTCTGAGGATCAGGGTTGCCAATTAGTTGACAAGGCCTGCTGCGGGCCACTGACCGGGTGCCATGACAGATACTGGCCCTGTTGGGCAGCAGAACGGGGAGGAAGCAGGGACAACTAGACACTTCCCAGCACTTTGAAATTACATGTGTATTTCCATTGAGTTGGGAAATATTCTTTGACACATCTAAAAATACCTCGGCCTCCGGCTTCTGCTTGGGGCTGTTCTTGCTTGTTGACTCAGGATTTTAATAACAGTTTCTGACTCTCTCATACTTCAGATTTCTTCGGGGCCCTGCCCTAAGGTAGTATGGTATCATGGGAGGGGACTCTGAAACCACAAAGCCTGTATTGAGATCCTGGGATTACTTAGAAATGCCGCAGCCTTAGGGGAGGTCCCTTCCCCTTGCTGGGTCTCAGTTTCCTTCTGTGTAAAATGAGGGGGTCGGCCTAGGTGATCTCTGAGGTCCCTTCAGACAGTAAATCTAGTTGGCAAAACATTGGGCAGACACGAACGCATTTGGACCTCTTATTTGAAAGACGGGGGAACTGAGGCTCCGAGAGATTCAATCATTTGTCCAGGGGTGCAGAGCTAGGGAGGATTCGAATCCAAGTCTTCCTGACTCCAGATCCGGAACTCTATTGGCTATGACCTGGTGCCTCTGTGAGTTCTGTCCCTCACTTAATTGTGCCTCTAATTCAGTGCTTAGCACAGAGCCTGGCACATGGTAAGTGCTTAATCAGTGTTGACTGACTGATTGACTTAGAAGCATGTGGCCTGGCATCCTACTAGGGTAAGGCAGCCATAGGCTTCCCCTAGTCCACACACAGCCTTGAATACCTGAAGGGTCCACAAACTCCCAGCATAGGAACACATTGGGTCCTTTCAGTTGTGTGCAACTCTTCATGACCCCATTGGGGGTTTTCTTCACAAAGATCCTGCAGTGGTTTGCCGCTTCCTTCTCTAGCTCATTTTCCAGGAAGAGGAAATCGAGGCAAACAGGATGAAGTGACTTACCCAGGGTCACTCAGCTAGTAAGCGTCTGAGGATATCTTTGAACTCGGGTCTTCCTGACTCCAGGCCCAGTGCTCTGTTCACTGTGCCACTGAGCTGCCTTCGGCACAGAGACTGTCTGTAAGGAGGAGGAAGAGTCAGAGGTAGGATTTTTGTCCCCTCAATCTAAACACAGGCATTATGGCCCAAAGAAAAGCAAGACACCAAGAGTGCCTGGCATACTGTAGGCACTTAATAAAGGCTCGTTCATTGATGGATGGACAGCAAGGCTAGACAGTGAATTAGTCAATAACATATGTGGCAGCGCTGGCACTAACACACCTCCATGACCCAGCAGCAGGGGGCTGTGCTCTTCAAGCCTGGGATGGCATTCAGGCAGGCAGCCACATCCGCTCGCCCCGATTCCCACCGTGACCCATGGAAGCGGTCTGTGAGCGGCCCTCTGTGGTCTAGACGGAGACAGAGGCAGAGGCAGAGGCAGAGGCAGAGGCACTGAGGGCCTTTGGCTTTGCCCATCCCCTTCCCCAGTTCTCAGGATTCTCAGAACTCTAAGACGCAGCCTAAGCAGCATCTTCTCTGTTAGAGCTTTACTGACTCCTCCTCGTTGATGTGACTCCCCACCCCGAATTACCTTGTATTGACTTTGTATCGTTCTTGTAGAGCAGTGATGGGCAAACTACGGCCTGCGGGCCAGACGGGGCCCCCTGAAATGTTCTCTCCAGCCACGACATTCTTCCTAATCTGACGACTACAACGAGTAGGACACGATACGGTGAAACCTCGAAAGGGTTGCCTTAGAAACGGTCTGACAAGAGATGAGCATGTCCTTCCCTTTGGCCCCCCCTTTACAAAGTTTGCCCGTCACTGTGGAATCAGCAAACGCGCTCTGGTGTCACGTCTCCTGCAGGCCAGGCACTGGACTAAACACTTTCTACAATATGGTTTCATTTGACTCTCTCGACAAGCCCGGGAGAGGGATGCTGCTGTGACCCTCATTTTACAATTGAGGAAACTAAGGCAGGCAGATTAGTGAGTGAGTGAGAAGCACTCAATTGCCTGCCCAATGAGGACGTCCTTCCTAGCTTTCCTTCCAAGCTAGACGCTTCCCTTTATCTCTCGCTCCCCATCCCGACAGGCTGCTGGGAACTCCAGCTGTGAGGCTGCACAGATGCTGCGCCTTGCTCTTGCCTCCATGCCTACAGAGCATCTGGGCCTTAATCAAGGCTCTCTGTCACAGTGTGGGAGGTGACATATGGGCCAATTTTCCAAGCCTCAGAGCCACTGAAAATTAATTCGTCTACATTTTCCTAAAGAGCGAGTGGCCACCTTAGGAAACGTGAGGACGCTTTTGGTCCTGGAGGAGCGCCCGGCCCTGGGCCAGACATCCCTGGGCCATCTCCCACCCCCCAATCTGCTGTGGGCTGTCTAAGGGACAGAGATAGTGGGCTCCAGGGTAAGAGGAGCAGGAAGGCGATGAAAGGGCGGAGGGAAAGCTACATGAACCGGGAGCCGCCCTTCTCGATCGAGCCCCGGCTTCAGAAGATGGGGAACAACACTGCCTACCTTCGAAACGTATCTGTTGATATTAATAAGATGCCAACACACAGAGGCTCCCAGGATCCACCGAGAGCACCACTGATTGCTGCCAGGCTGCTCCCTCTGGGCTGGTAGAGAGAGAAACAACTCAGCCAATGAGAGGTGCTGGCACGCTCACTCCAGTTCATAGCTGGGTGGTTAAGCTGCCTTCAGCCCACACCGATAACACCATCTGGAGCTAATGGGGGAGAAGGGGTTACGCCGGGTGAGGTGAGGGTAGACTTGGGTAGCCAAACCTCGTCAGAGAAAATGGGGCTCTAGTGAGAAGGCCAAGGTGCCGGGACCGCTCCCTTAGGGGGCTCAGCCTCTGTGCCCCACCTTTTCCTCATCTCAGTGGTCTATGCGTAGGTACTGCCCCATCCTCCCAGCACCCATCAAGTGCTTCAAGCATAAGCATCAATGGGCATCGCACGCTTGAGGGGAATGAACCCCAGAGTGGTCATCAGGAGACCCGGCTTTGAATTCCAGCCGGGCTGCCAATTAGTGGCATGTGTCATCGAGCCTCTCCGGCTCTCAGCTTTCTCCGAGGAAGTCGGACTAAGTGATCTCCAAGGTCCCTTCCATCTCTGACACAAAAGAACTTGAGCAATTGAGGCCCGTGAGTCATCAAAGAGGCAGGATGCATCCGAGGAGAAAATGGCATGAAATGGGACGAGAGAGCTGTCTGGATGGCAGATGGCGACGCGGCCCTTTCATCTTCTCCTGGCTGTCCTGGCCTTTCCTTTTAGCTTGATTGCGCCTGGCGAAATACATTGGCGGAGAAAAGACTTGGGGCAGGGGAAGGTAAGGACAGGCCATAATGGTCACCGTCTTTAAAAATCTAAAGCATGCTGGGAGGGGAGCGAAAGAAAGGGACTCGTGGAGACATGGGAAATGTTTGTGACAAATAAAGAAGCAAATTTTAAGAATCTAAAGCATACATATAGGAGTTCCTTCAACCAAATGGTTTTCACTGAAACTTGGCGGGACGAGATTCCTGCCCAGAGTGGGCTCTGGAAGGAGATGCCATCCTTACTCAAAAGAGGCTTAGAGAGGGGCGGCTGGGTGATGGTGATCATAGATGAAGAAGAATGAATCGAGAAACCGGAGCAAGGAAAAGATGACTCCGGGCACTTGGCTGAATCACAATGGAAGGAAAACCAAGCAACATTCGCCCCCAAACGGAATAGGGACCACCAGTGCAGGAGGAAATGAGAGAGGAGCGCAGGACACAAACCACAATCCTGATTCGAAAGCACGATGGGGAAGGGAAGGAGGACTTCGGTTCTCTGGAAATCTGCCGGAATGATCTCTCTCTGACAAAAAGCGAGCGGCGGATCATTTCTTGACTTTCTGTAATTATCATTTCATCCTTCAAAAAGTGAAAGAAGCAAAAAGGGGAAATTTGATTCAGGAGGTGATTTTCATCAACAAGTAAGAACTGGTTGCTGGGGGAACAAGACTGACTTCAAAAGGCTGAAGCCGAAGCATACCTACCTCCCACCTCTTGAGAGAGAAGCCATGGACTAGACAGGCAGAAGGCGATCCGAATTCGCAAGCGCGGCCCATGTGTGTATTTATTTTGCCCGACCATACGTATCAGTGACAAGGGAGAGCTTATACTTGGGGAGAGAGGGGGGAGTGGCAGAGTAGTGGGTAGTGAGTGATAGATTCACAAAAAGAGCAATAACACTTTTTTGTAATTCCTAGAAGAAAATAAACATGCAGAAGAGCATGTAAGCAAACAGAACCGTCTCGTCACTACCTTGCTAAATGTGCGTGTGTGGAACAGATATACATAACCGAAGTTCGTAGGTTCTTTCGCACGCCTTTTTCTGGGTCTTTTTTGTGTACGGAAACATTTATGTTTATTGATCAATTTCTCAATAAAAATTAAAAAAAAAAAGGAATGAGGGGGCAGCGCCTACTAGGTTCCAAGCACAACGGAGTCATCTGGCCCTAACCCTTTGCAGATACTATCAGTCATGGGGACTGCACACATTGAAGGGGTAAGGCAGTACGCACGAGAGGAGAGGGTGGCTTGACTCTCTAATGACCCTAAGATCTTTCCCCACAGAGAGGGCTCCATAAATATGGAGTCAACTCATACTTTTAAGTACCTACTATGTGCCAGGCACTGTATTAAGTACTAGAGATACAAAGAATGGCAAAAACCCAAACAAAACACTCTACCCTCAAGGAGCTCCTAGTCTAATGGAGAAGACAGTGCGCAAAGCATGTACAAATGAGCTCCAGACAGGAGATAGTGGGAACTGCCTTAGAGGAGGATGGCACCAAGATGAAGGAGGACTGGGAAAGGCTCCTAGAAGAAGCTGAGCCTCAAAGGAAGCTAGGGAGGCGGAGCTGAGAAGGGGAAGGCATGGGGAGGAGCCTAGGAAAGTGCTCAGAACCAGAAGATGGAGCATCATGGTCAAGGAACAGCAAGGAGGCCAACGTCACTGGGTCATAGAATATGTGGAGGGGAGGAAAATTGAAGAAGCCTGGAAAGGTAGGAAGGGGCAGGCTGTGAAGGGCTCTGGGGGCTAAACAGGATTTTATATTCCATCCTAGGGGTACTTGAGTGCCACTGAAGTTGACTGGCTAGGAGGATGATTTGGTCAGGCCTGGGTTTTAGGAAGATCGTCTTGACAGCTGAATGGAGGATAGACTGGAGCGGGGAGAGAGAGTAGGAAGATCAACCTGTTGCAATAGTCCAGGCATGAGGTGATGAGGGCTTGTGCCAGGGTGGTGGCAGTATCACAGGAGAGAAGGGAGGTTTTAGATGATTGGATATGAGGGGTAAGAGAATGAGGAGTCAAGGATGAGGGTGGGTGGCTGGGAAGATGGTGGTGCCCTTCATAGGAAGAGGGAAACTGAGAGGAGGGGAGAATCTGGGGGCCACGATCCCAAGTTCAGTTTTGAATTTTAGATGTCTACAGGACATATTTAAAAGGCAGTTGGAGATGCGAGACTGGAGTTCAGAGGAGAGGTTGGGACTGGCCAAGTAGATCTGAGAGTAATCTACATCCAGAAGATAATGGAAGCCATTTATTAACCAATGATAATAAAATAAATTGGAGGAGAGAAAAGGGTCCAGCCCAGAGCCTGTTACTAGAAGGGACACGGATGAAGATCTAGCAAAGGAGACTGAGAAGGAATGGTCAGATAGGTAGGAGGAGAACCAGGAGGGAGAAGTATCACAAAAGCCTACAGAGAAGAGAGTCTCCAGGAGAAGAGGATGGTTGACAGCCTCAAAGGCAGCAGAGCGGTCAAGAAGGATGAGGATTGGGAAAAGGCCAATGGATTTGACAATTAGGAGATAACGTTTTTGTTTGTAAACCCTCACCTTCCATCTTAGAATCAATCCTGTGTATTGGGTCCAAGGCAGAAGAGCAGTAAGGATTGGGCAATGGGAGTCACCCAGCTGGGAAGTGTCTGAGTCCAGATTTGAACCCAGGACCTCCCGTCTCTAGGCCTGGCTCTCAATCCACTGGGCCACCCGGCCGCCCCCAGGAGATAACTTTTGAAAGAGCAGTTTCAGTTGAATGATGATGTCAGAAGCCGGATGGCAAAAGTTTAAGAAGAGAGTGGAGGAGAGGAAGTGGAAGCCCTGCTTTCAGGTGATCTTCTGGAGGAGTCGTGCCACTAAGGGGAGGCAGGAGTGATTAGGTCAAGTGAGGATGGGGGAGATATGGGAACACTGGTCTGCTCCGGGGAAGCAGCCAATAGGCATGGAGAGATTGCAGATAAGTGAGAGAATGGGGGTGCTGGAGGCTGAGATGGAATGGAATTCCCCGTGCCTGTGGAGGGGTTAGCCTTGGCTAGGAGAAGCCGAGGTGGTGGAGGAAATAGGCTTCAGGCCCTGGGGAAGGTGGAGGTCAGCAGAAGAGAGGGCTTCTCCCTCGCCCCCAGGGCACCACTGTAAATCAGAGGGACTAAGGTGCCTGGGGGGTGCGGCCCAGTGGGGGGGGGGGAGAGCTGTCTGGACTTTTATGGGTGAGCTTGGAGATGCGGCCTTTGCATTTCTCTGTTGGGTTAAACTGGACAAGGAAATGGCCAACCGCTCCCGTTTCTTTGCCAAGAAAACCTCAAATGGGATCAAAAAGAGTCAGACGTGACTGGAAAATGACTGGACGACACACAGAGTTAAATCGAACCTGTCACCCTACTGCAAATGTTAATAATATGGAAATAGGTCCTGATCGATGGCACACGTATTCCCAGTGGAGGTGCTTGTCGGCTCCGGGAGGGGGGTGGGAGGAGGGGAGGGAACGACCGTGAATCATGGAACCGGGGAAAATAGTCTAAATTGATTAATTAAATAAATGAACTTAATGAAAAAAAAAGTCTCTGCCTCCAATAGTTCTTCCCTCTGTAGCTGCTCTGGCTTCAGCTGCCGCTCCCCGGCTCCCTCGCCAATGGTCTTGGGTCCTCGGTTAGCCTTCGGAAGAGTTATTAATGGAGGACATGCATGTACATGTCACTCTCTCCAATCACCACACTTGGAGCCGATGGGTTCAGAAGGCGCAGTTAGAAATAGAACACGTATCTTCCCCCAGAGAGGCTTTTTGAGATTGTGACAGTGCAGCCAGCAAGCCCTCCGTCCAAAGTGTCACCATAGTGTAAGGCTCAAGGAACCCACGTGCCTGACCCTGGGGTCCCAGCTTCATCGCTCACTTGTCTATACCTTGGTCAGGCCTTTCTTGTCCCGTCCTTCGTCGGTCGACTTCATCCCTCTCTATTTCCGGCTCTTGGGTCGAGGGTGAAAGGGAGCCGGCCCTCGGCACGAGTGGTGGGGAATACGGAAGCTGAGATGGCTTTGGGGGTGGGCACACGCTGGCCAGGTAGGGGCAAGATGTTCAAAACGAACAATTTTCCTGGCTAAATGGAGCTGGGGAACCCCTGGCAAAAGATGCTTCAGAAAAGTCCGTCAGTCCTGACCGTTGTGCCGAGCCATCCACTGCCTTTCCAAACCGTTTATCCCGTAGGCGGCCCTAACCTCAGCTAAGGACTCCCGTGGCCCTAAAGGGACCTCGATGACTCAATGGGACCTCCGACGGAGAAAGAACGGGGAGATGCCTTTCTGAGGCATGAAATCTGCGACAGGAGGCAAGGCCCCATTGGGGAGCTGGAGCCAAGGTTGGGAGAATAACCAGTTCTGTGGAGCGCTTGGTAGGGCCAGGTTCTGGTCTTGGAAGTCCAGGGGCTGGGCCTAAAGGCTCTTCTCCTCCTCCTTTGAGCGAGCTTCCTGGCCCCCTCGATAGGGATGGGGCTTGAGGTTTCCCCTTCAGAAGATCTGATTCCTTCCTCAAAATGTCCTGGCACGTTTTGTTTCATCTTTCCTTTGTCCCCCTCCGCCCCCTACTTTGGATTATATTTATATGTATTTTACTTATCATGGCATGTCTCTGCAATCCCTCTCCCTCAGAACTGGTCAAATAGAAGCTCTTTGAGGGCAAGAACCATTTCCTTTTGCCTTTGTACACCCAGTGCCCAGGCGAGAGCCTTGGCCAGAGCCAGCATTTCATAAATGTATGAGCAGCACGCACAGGACAAAATAAAAATGATGGGGAGCCAGGTGGATAGTGCTAGGTTGCAGAAGGCCAGAGGGGCATCCCTGGGGCCTCAGGGCAGTCAGCAGAGCTTCCTTAGACTGAAGCGTGGCCAGACCCTGCAAAGCAATGGATTGATGGATACCTGGTAGAGTAGGGAGGTGATCCCCAAGGAACCATCCTGGGCATTGGGTTATTTTTCTTTCTTTAAAACAATTTAAACACATAGTATGCCATTGTTCTTTTTTACTTCATTGCCATTTCCCAATGATCCCTCCCCCACCCCCAAAACCCCTCTCTTGTGGCAAAGAAAGAGTTAAGTAAAACAGATTGACCCAAGTCTCACGAGGGATCCCCAGTTCAGAACGCTTGTTGATGGCAAGGGTAAAGGTCAAAGATGGCAGGAAGGTGGCGAGGATCGAGCTGGGGTCCAAAAGAACTCAGATAGTCTCTAGAACCAAATAAGAAGAAATGGACAAAAAAGGAAGAAGAAATGGAATGCGATCGTTGTAAAGTCCTCTACTTGGCTTCAGAAAAACTTTGCGAGTGCACGGTGAGAAACGGGGGGCTCGAGAGCAGTCTGAAATATCTCTGAGGGTCCGAGCAGGCCGGAGGCAGAAGGGTGATGGACAAGAGGCTCAGCATAAGGCGAATGCTGTGGAAGTTGGGGCCAGCGTGGTGCTTTGTTCACAGGGAAGGTCCTACAAGATGTTCCGAGGGGAGGTGGAGGCGAGAATTGGGAAGTGACAGCCATCTCTAGTTTTTAGAAGCATGAATCAAAGATTTATTTTGAAAAATAACGATTCCACCAGGGAAACAGCTTAGGCTCGTATTCTCACTGGATGTGATACTCCTGATGCACAACTATCATGTCCCTCCACCAAGCCTTCTCTTCTCGCGGCTAAGAAGCTCCATTCTCTTCCTCTAATCTGTATCTGGCTCTGCCTCTCGCCCCGAGAACCATCCTCCTGGATTCTCTCCAATTTATCGGTGTCCTTCCTGCAATGCAACGACCAGAACTGACCACTGTCCTCCAGGCATGATCTAATGAGGGCAGCGGACAGCAGGGGATCAACTCTGTCAATTCAAATCAATAAGCATTTTGTAAACAGATACCTATTGGCAGGAGTCCTCTGTTACTGCAGCCTGAAATAGGATTCATTCTTTTGACCGCCATGTCCTACCGTTGATTCCCGTTGAGCTTGCCAGTCTACTCAGCCCTACCACCCCCTCCCCAGTTAACTTAGCCCTATACCGTTTCATTCCCCAAAGTCTGGCAGCAGTGCTGGAATCCTTGAAGCTCCTGAATCTGTCATCTGTCTTAGCTCACCAATGGAGTACTACGGCATCTCCTTGGATAAACACGCCATCCATAGCAGCTCTCAGTGGCCCAGGAACCACAAGCACTTGTGTCGTCACTGGCCCGGGACATATAGCTCATTCCGGTGACTTGTGGAGGCTGAGAGGAGAGCCTCTTACCATCTCCTGACGCCTCAGCTCCCACCCGTCTTCCCATTGTGGAAGACAATGATTTTCCTTGGCATAGAAAATAAGAGTCGATTACTTCTGCTTCTTCCATCGTCCACTGGCCTGAGCTCATCCACCCCAACAAGTCCTCCTGTCTTAGCCTTGATCTTTTTCTTGTTTGCCGTCCCCAGAGATCTTTTCCAAATACCTTTTGCTGTCTTTCACATCCTTCACCAGCTCTGGCTCACTCCTTGATTTTTATTACTTACTCTTCTTACAACACTACGCCATCCTTTCATGGTCATCTTCCAATACCTGCCTTTACTCTGATCTTCTCTGCACATCCTTTTAAGATCTAAGTGTGTTCAGTCCTTATGCATCCCGTTGTCTTTGGACGGCTCCTCATTCCCTTCCAAACTGGAAGAGTGACTGTTTCATGTCTCCAGAATTTCATTCTTGAGAGCTTTCCGTTTCTTGTGCCAACATCTCCTTATAGAATTTTAAGTTGTGTGCAAAAGTACTCTCACCACAGTGCATAGGCACACACACACACACACACACACACACACACACACACACACACACACCCCAACAGTCATTGCTGGGAGACCATCCCCACTGATCTGGACCAGCTGTGAACACTTCGTAGCCAGCGGTCCCCCAGGCCGAGAGTAGGGTTGAGACCAGTGTTTCCCAAACGTTTTTGGCCTCCCGCCCCCTTTCCAGAAAAAAAATATGACTTGGCGCCCCCTGGAAATGATGAAGCTATTTATTGAACTCCGGAATAGAATGTAATACCAAAAAAAGGTGTGGCCATCACTGTCCTCCTGGATCGCTACAGCACCCACCAGGGGGCGGTGGCGCCCACTTTGGGAATCACTGGTTTAGAGCATAGTTGGCCATTAAGAAGTAATGCTCATGAGGAAATCCAGGAACCCAAAGTGTGATACATGGTGAAGATCACTTGGGTGAGTGAAGAAAGCGAGGAGATTATATTACAGACAATACCACTGCTGCTTTCGAATAACAAATACTCTCCCAGACATGTATCCAAGTCATGAGTTCCATCCCACCAGTTCTCAATGATTGCCAGGAGCTCAAATTGCCCTCCTTGCACTAATTCACCCTATTCGCCACCCCCGTCCTCCAGGCCCTCGTTTAAGCGTTCGCTTTCTCCTGGGATGTTGTCTCCCATGACTTGCTAATTCTCCGGAGCTCCTGCTAGTTTTCTTCTTGGATTGTGCCTGCTGGGCTCTAGGCTCCCGGATTTGTGTTGGCAGATTAACGTGGGGAATGTTCTCTCTCCCCCTTCCTCTAAATCAGATTCAGAGGATGGCAGGCAAATATATTTTTACCAGCCCTTGCGAGATGCGCTCCGCCCTTGGCTAATCGCCCATCATTCCGATATTTTAAGCCACGATACAGAAAGCCAGAACCCAATCGCAGGCATTGATTTCATTCAGCTGACATGTATCAGTACCTTCTTAACCAGTTGCTTGATTCCCAGAGTCACCTTTCTCTTCTGCAGTCCCTGCCTTTGATCAGAAGCCTCCATTCTATATTGCTCAGTTTCTTGGCCAGGACAGAATCAGATAGAGAAAGAGACAGCCAGCCACCCAGACAGACAGACAGACAAACAGACAGAGCATTTATTCAGCACTTATGTGCCCAGCAGTGTGCTAGGTGCTGCCGATACAAATACAGGCGACTAAGACCATCTCTGCCCTCGAGGAGCCTCTATTCCAGCAAGGAAAGACGATGCATAAAAGGCCATCAGCAAACAGGAGAGGGTGCTAGTTTTGGAGTGGGAGGACCTAGAGTGAAGGCCTGATTCTAGACAAGCTAAAGTAGAAGCTCATCTGTCAGAGCCCTGGCTGGTTCCTAGGGCAGAACCCAAGGCTCCTTTGGGGGAGAGCTAGGGATAGTCTGGAGATGGCCAGGAGACTCCAAAGAATTTTGCTTATCCTAGAATCTCAGCCTTCCCAAGAGAAGGGAACTCACTGGTCAGTCAGCTAGGCCAAGCAACAGAAGGACTCTCTGCAGCATCCCCTACAAATTAGCCTCCAGTCTCCACCGGGAGGCCTTCAAGGAACAGAAAACTCCAAGAGGGCTAGGAGCTTCTGGAAAAGGCCGAGAGGATGGCCAGAGTGGAGGCGGACTGGGCTGGAGGAGGTGGCCAGGATCTTTGAATCCTCGTTTGCGATGCACTCGGGTTTCTAAGTGACGGTACGATTTGCACTCTTGTGAAGTTTGAAGATCAAATCAGAAGAATATCGTACAGGGGCACATCACCGTGCCAGAACAAGGCTTCTGGGGCAGGTTCAGTTGTGGCTCCCTAAAGACAAGCAGCCGTGTCTTCCTCCTACTCTTGAGAGAAAGGACAAGCTTCCTTTCCATGGGTCAGTTCTCGGGGTTCAGTGACCTTCTGTCTGTTCCTTCTGTGTCGCATTTGTCTACTCTTTAGCCACTTGCCGTACTTCTTCTCCCTTCGCTGCCTGACCTTGCCCCAGCCTCCTCCTAGCCATTTTCCCTTTTGTACTATTTCCATTCTTTCTAGGAACACTTGACTCTCCCTCAGACTTAGGAGACTACAAAGGCATTCCTCCACCCCTTTTATCTTCTCCTCTAGAGCGGAGACCAATTTTGGGTTGGCCCCGACAGAATCACAGGTATGGTGTATGTACCACACGACAGACTTCCAGACGGCAGACAGGCTGTCAGCCCCTTAAAGGACCCGTGACATCCCCAACTGGTATCCAGAGGGAGCGGAGGAGTCACTGCTGGTCACGTGCACGTGGATGTGAGCACGTACATTTCTGCCTCCCATAAACGTGGGGACCGTGGAGTTTGGAATTCCTGGACTTGCTCCGAAGGTCCGCCTCCTGGCCCTCTGGAGGGGCTCCTGCCTCGTCTGTCTGCTCCCGTTCTCCTAACTCGAGGATTTTCTTTCCAATAAGGGCAGCCCGTGGGTGAGAGAGCTTTATCAGCTGACTTGGTATCAATCAGGCAGCCAAGCCCCTTTCTGGGCAAGTCAAGGTAAATACAGAGAAGGGTCTGGAACCGTCTCCGGCCAGGCTTAAACATCAAGAAGTGAGTCCTTTCCCAGAACACAGAAGCTAGTGATCAGATAGCCAAGTTGTGGCAGGGGTGGATATGGAGCAGGAGCAGATGGAGGTTGGGAAGCAATCTCTGGACCCTCTGCCACATCTCCCACGCTAGACTAAAGCAGGAAATTGCCAGACTGGTTGCCCATGGCTGGCCCAGTCAGGGGACAGAGCTTAGATAGGAAATGCATTAAGAAGTTAGGCCAACCTCGCCTAGGCTCAATGCCACAGGGCCAGCAATGATTTGCTTTCTCCATTCTTCCTCCCTCCTCATCCTTCAGTCAGGCCAGAGCCTTCCCTGGCCAGCCTTGCTTGCACTAAATTCCTCACCACCACCCTTAACCATCTACTGTGTTCCAACCTCTCACAAGAGGTGCTTTAATAAATATTTGTTGGTGGTGATGGACTGATTGATTGAGCTGGTGTTCCCTGAGTTATCGGTTGAGGTCCAAAATAAAGGAGAGAGATCTGGCATGACCCCTCTGTGAGGAAGCCATCCTTACTCTGTGATGACTGCTGGGATGGGACTCGGGACTGGGCTTGGCATTTTCTCAATCTAGAGCAGCGGTTCCCAAACGTTTTTGGCCTGCCGCCCCCTTTCCAGGAAAAATCTTCCTTAGCCCCCTGGAAATCCATTTTTGTTCATTTTAATATCAATTAATAGGAAAGATAAATGAGCCTATGGCTATCACTGCCCCCCTGGATTGCTGCAGCACCCACCCGGGGGCGGTGGCACCCACTTTGGGAATCACTGCTTTAAACATAGAACTATGTCTGGCCAGCCAAAAGGCTCCCAATGGGTCTCCGTGCCCTGAAACTAGAGCTCATGTGGTTGTTCTTATTGCAACTCTTCATGACTTCTTTTTGAGGTTTTCTGGGAAGAACCATTGGAGTGGTTGGCCATTCCCTTCTCCAGCTTATTTGACTGATGAGGAAACTGAAACAAGCGGTTAAGTGACTTGCCCAGGGTCATACAGCTAGGAAGTGTCTGAGGCTGGATTTAAAGTCAGGTTTTGCTTTCTGTCTACTGAGTCGCTTAGCTGCCCTCTCTAATGTGTGCAAAGTATGCCATTAGTCCGAAACAAAGGCATTCACCTAAATGACATAGCTGAGCTCTTTGTGGTGGCAAAAAATTGGAAAACGAGGAGATACCCTTCAATTGGGGAATGGCTGGACACATTGTGGTATCTGTTGGGGATAGAATACTATTGTGCTCAAAGGAATAAAGAACTGGAGGAATTCCGTGTGAATTGGAACAACCTCCAAGAATAGATACAGAGTGAAAGGAACATCGTACACAGAGACTGATACACTGTGGTAAAATCGAATGTAATGGACTTCTGTACTAGCAGCAATGCAATAACTCAAGACATTTCTGAGGGACTTATGAGAAAGAATGTTATCCCAGGGGGCAGCTGGGTTGCTCAGTGGATTGAGAGCCAGGCCTAGAGACGGGAGGTCCTAGGTTCAAATCTGGCCTCAGACACTTCCCAGCTGTGTGACCCTGGGCAAGTCCCTTGACCCCCATTGCCCATCCTTACCACTCTTCCACCTAGGAGCCAATACACAGAAGTTAAGGGTTAAAAAAAAAGAAAAAAGAAAGAAAAAAGAATGTTATCTACACCCAGAGGAAGAACTGTGGGAGCAGAAACACAGAAGAAAAACAATGGCTTGATCACATGGGTCAAGGGGGAATATGACTGGGGATATTGACTAAACGATCACCCCAGTGCAAATATCAATGATACGGAAATAGGTCTTGATCAATGACACACGTAAAACCCAGTAGAATTGTGCGGCTATGGGGGGTGGGGAGGGGGGAAGGGAAAGAACGTGAATCCTGTAACCATGGGAAAATGCTCTAAATTAATTAATTAAAGATTAAAAAACCAAATAAATAATAAAATAAAATATTTGAGAGTCTAAAAAAATAATAAATGGCATAGCAAGAAAGAACACATCTCCCTTATAAACCTGAGGCACACGGTAGGAGGAGAGAGGGCCACTCACATGAGGAAAGCATACAGCTAGGACCAACTGAGGAGAAGTAACTCCAACCTCCACTGTGCCACTAGCCTATAGATGACTTGCCTCAGCTCCTGGTGACCGTGGTCTCGGTAGGCTGTGCTGGACACTGCCAGCTGGCTCTCCATCGACTGCTCCCGTGCGATGTACCACTGAAACACTCCACCAAGGGACTCCTGTGCTCTTCTAGAAAAAGCAGATGGCATGAGGCGCCTGCCCTGAGACCAGCAGAAGCCTCCCCTCTTTTGTTCGCTGGGAGACTTGACATAGAGACTTCCCATCTCTTGAGCGGGAGCTTCCCAGCCTCAGGTGGCCAGGATGATTCTAACAAGCTATTGCCCGCCCACAAGCTTGGCCTTCTTTCTTGGGTGTATCTTCCTTCCTGGTTCCTGGCCTCAGTCCGTTGGAGATCTCACCCTCAGGATGATCAGTCCATGGGCGTCCTACACGTGGCAGGCCCTCACCCGGGGAGGGGTCGTCTCCCTGACGTCTCGGAGCCTCGAGGTTTCCTTGGGTCTCACTTCTGGTTTTCTCCCACTTTTTCATGACAAAATGCCAGCGGATCAGTGAATTCCTGGCCTATCCATGGGCATATGCTGCTACTTCAGGTCTAAAAGGGCCAAGTCAAAAAGGGCCTTTTCCACAGTCTTGCAAGGTCACGTTTAAAGCAAAGTAATCCCAACAGGATGGGAGAACTAACATCTCAGGTGCTGGGAGGGTGTCAGGGATTAGGAAAGGCTCCAATGGGGGGGGGGAATGGGGCAGGAGGGGAACTGTACTTTGTAGGAAGATCTGTGTTCTAGGAGATGACAGTGAAAGAGGAAAGGCACTTCAGAGGTGGGGCACAGCCTGGGGCAAAGGTGGGTGGTGGGACTCAATAGCCTGAGGTAGTCTCTCTCCTCTCCTCCTTCACCCCTTTCTCCAAATAAGGGGCTGGGCTAACCTAAAGGCCACTGCATTGCCCCAGCTCTGGTCTTCCCCCTCTCACCCCTCTGGATAGAAGAATTCTTTTTTTTAAACCCTCACTTTCTGTCTTGGAGTCAATCCTGTGTATTGGCTCCAAGGCAGAAGAGTGGTCAGGGTAGGCAATGGGGGTCAAGTGACTTGCCCAGGGTCACCCAGCTAGGAAATGTCTGAAGACAGATTTGAACCTAGGACCTCCCATCTCTAGGCCTGGCTCTCCATCCACTGAGCTGCCCCCCAGATATAAGAATTCTCATAAGACACCACACCATCCCCAAGCAAAGAAAAGGACCAAGATGCATCCCTGACCAAAGCCTGAGATTCAGACTTGCCATTCCTTCTTCAATTCCCTGCCTGGGACTAGGGCTAGGCCTGGGGGTGGAGGGGGTAGGGGCCAAGGCATCCTAGTTCCTCTCCCAGCTGAGGCTGTCCAGACCATCCTTCTCTCTGGGTGGGAGAGTGGGGAGGGGCCTCAGCGCAAGGCACTGCCACATGGGAACATGGAAAGAAATAGCCCTCCAGAGAAAAGCTGTCAGAGTCCATCCAAGGGTTCTGGCCATAAGAGAAACCACTGGCGGGCCTTGCGGGAGGCCCCGTGTCACCGAGCCATGTTCGTGTGGGGCCCAGCTTTGCTTCGAGGTCAGATGTGTGAGAGAACACACACACGGAGACCAACCCGTCTGCTCTCGCTTCTAGGGCGCCTCTGCCAAGAAGCCGGACCCAGGGCCCTGCTTGGTGTGCGGCCGTGAGGAAGGCAAGTTGCTCTCTGACCTCCGGCTTGGGCATGTGTGTGATGGGGGGAGGGGGGAGATGAAACCTCCCAGATTTTTCACTGGCCGTTTGGGCCCCAATGCTGAACGGGATGGATCGTTACAAAGCAAATACAGCGGCTTCCCTGACAGTCACCTGCCAACGGGCAGAGCCTACAGTCCCGTCCCCTTTGGTGAATCTCCATGACACAGATTCTGGGCCGGAGGAGAACAGAGTGCCGAGAGAGCCCTGTGCCCTTTGGAGAAAAGGAGTCATTCGGGCCGGCCATTTTCATGCCCAGTTTGCCAAGTGCCCACGGGTCAGCGATGGGCGGAGGGAGGAGAGAGATGGCCAGGACGGCTGTTGCCGCAAGTAGGGACCACTCGAGAGGTCCACACCAGAGTGCTGGGGAAGATCTTCACCGCCTGACGCCCTGGGGACGGTTCTGTGGAGAAGGTGCCATTCAAAGACTGCTTAGAGAGGAGAAAGAGAAACCTTCTGGCAGAGAGCCGAGAGGTCGAAGACGTAGACTCAGGAGAGCCCAGCGTGTTCAAGGACAGTGAGGTGGCATGGAAGGGGGCCGGGCGAGATAAGAGGGAACGGAGAAGGTGACCTTTTCCCAGCAGGCAATAGGGAGCCAGCGAGGGTGTTTCAGTAAAGGAGGGATGTGACCAGATCTATGTAGGAAGTAGACTGGGCTTGTCTGAGGAACAGCCAGGTGGATCAAAGAATACCTGCTGGGGCGCGAGGTGTCAGAAAGCTTCCCAGGAAGGCAGGAAGAAGTCAGGCTGGGAAAGGCTTTCAAAGCCAAGCAGGGTTTTCCATTTGATCCTGGGACCGGTAGGCACTGGAGTTTATTGACCAGGCCGATGACACGAGAGAGAAGGACCTGTTGGGAGGCCTTCCCGACATCCAACCTCGGGCCCTTCTATTGATCACAAACTCACTTCTTCCTGTTCTCTCCTGAGAGCACCTGAGGGCAGCCTGGGCCAACCACTAGGCTGCCACCTCCAGGAAGGAAGGCTCGCCTGAGGAGGAGCAGAGTCTCCGAGGTCCAAATAGAGGGATGTCGTCAGAGAGGGGGAAAGAGAGAGAGAGAGAGAGAGAGAGAGAGAGAGAGAGAGAGAGAGAGAGAGGAGAAAGGAGAGAGAGAGGGAAGGAGGGAGGAAAAGAGAAGGAGAGAGGGAGGGAGAAAGAAAGAGAAAGAGAGAGATCGCATTTCTCCCAAACTCCAAGTGAAATCCTTCTAGCTCCTGAGCTGCTAGACAAAGCCAAAATCAGAGTAATTAGCAACAAGGAGCATGTATTAAGAACATGCAATTAGCAGCCATTGGGTTATAATTTGTGTCTAACCCTCCTGTGCAAAATGCATCGATACAGTATCCAGTGATTTCTCCCCTGGCACTGGGAACGGGGATCTAGGAGCCAGCAGAGGCCAGAGCCAGCAACTCACCTAGTGATGAGGGGTGGAGCGAAGATG
The DNA here is from genome assembly GCF_016433145.1 of Gracilinanus agilis. NCBI lineage: Eukaryota > Metazoa > Chordata > Mammalia > Didelphimorphia > Didelphidae > Gracilinanus > Gracilinanus agilis. The sequence continues at coordinate 58,275,734 of NC_058136.1, read as the reverse complement.
CGGTACAAAATCGGGGTAAGAGCAGTGAGGATGGAGTCTGGGCACTCAAGCCTCAACAAAAGCAGGAGAAGGTGCAGCCTTCAATGCTACAGCCCCAATGAGCTACTATAAACCAATGTGTTCCATCTCAGAACTCAAAGAAGGGCCCACCTTAGAAAACAGCTGGGAAAATGTGACATTGTGTGACCTTGGATAAGTCACTTAACTTCCCTGTACCTCAGCTCTCTCATCAATAAATGGGTTGCTTATCACTACCTCCCATCTTCAGATTATATGCTATAACTATGCTAGGCAGGGGTTCCCTCAGTAGCAGGGCTGAAGTTATCCAGAGCTGAGTGAAAGCTGTTTACTGTTCACTGGAGAAAGCACTCGCCAGGGTCCTTGGTCCTTGATGTGAAGATGTGATACAAATTTGGAAAAGGAGAAGATGAGTTGCATGGGAAAGAAAGCCAGAGAAGTGAATAGACTCAGCTACTAGGGAGGTCCAGGATGTTTGTTAGCAGCTGGGAGCCTGGGGCCCAACTGATAACAGAACTGAGAAAAACGAGGTTGCCAGAGCTGAGGGAGTGAGAGCAGTCCAGCCGCAATCCTGATCAGGTTGACCATAGTTTATTGTCCCCAGCAGCAGTGGCAGCAAGCATACTGAATGCGGTATTGCAAGGGGTTCCAGAGAACTGCAAGGCATTCATGCTCCAGAGCGTGAGAGAACTCTGGGCAAACTAAGAAGTGGGGCCTTCCCCCATGCTTGGAAAGATTCTCCATTCCATTGGTAAGGATCTTCCATCTCCACTCCTCAGGATCTGATTGTATCGGTTGCTATGATTCATCACTTAGTGGCCAACCATTTGTATTTAGCTCTGCTGAGTTTAGAAAGGCCAGCACACAGTCCATCCCTGGGGCCTGTACTCAAAGCCTTGCCAGCTTGGCCCAAGACCTGCCAGAGTTTGTATTCCACTGGCAGAGCCTTTGAGAGCCCGAGGTCACTGCTGCTCCCGGACGAGGCAGTAGACAAGGACGTCAGTGAAGAATGAACGTTCGTGGCTCCTGATGAATAACCTTAGGCAAGTCACCTCCATCTCCTTAGCCTCCATTTCTTCCCATGAAGACATGGAACTAGATGGCTGCCGGGTTACTCCCATTCTGAGTGCTAAGATCCCATGGCTTCACTCGGTCTCACAGTCTCACTCTGCTATGCTGGGAGAGGGATGTGGCCTCTGTAGCGGTTTTTCTGAGCATGTCTGCGAGAGCCAGAAAAAAGACCTGCAAGACAGGGACTGGTTGCCACTCTCTTCTGTCCAACTCAACAGCTCACAACCTAATCCAGATCCCTTTCCCAGGTCCCATACTTCTACTTAGCCAAGCCTCAAGCAAGGCCACGGTTCAATTCAATCCAATTCGATGATCACTTGACTAGTTCCTTCCATGTGCAAGAGACTGTGCTGATCATTTGGAATGCAACAGTCCTGCTCTCCACAAGCTTACATTTTATTTGAAGCTACAATTTGCACTTAGCATATGAGAAGCAGCATGATATAGTAAGTAGAAAGAGAGCTGAACTCAAAGCCAGGAAGACCTGGGTTCAAATCTCACCTTTGACAAATACTGTCTGTACCTCGAATAAAACCCTCCATCTCCTCACTGGGCATTTTTCCTGGCTGTCTCCCATGCCTGGAGTTCTCTCCCCCCTCATCTCCACGTCCTGACTTCCCTGGCTTCTCTCTCTCTTCCTTTCTTCATTTCTTCATGTTTTTTTTCCTTTTTGTTTGTTTCTTTATTTCTTTGTTTCTCTGTTTCTTTCCTTCCTTCCTTCCTTTCACTTAATTTTTTGTTACATTTTAAGTTCCAGGCTGTCTTCCTCCCTCCCTCCCTCCCTCCCTCCCCTGAACTAGAGAAGGTACTATTTGACAAAGATGTATATATAATGTATGCACATACACATGTATACATATACATAAACTAACATGCATAATTCTTGGTTGGATTGGAGGTGGACACTGACAGTTATTCTTCAAACAATATTGCTGTTGCCATATATTGTTATTCTCTTGGTTCTACTCATTTCACTCATTATCTCATGTAGTTCTTCCCATGTTTTTCTAAAGCCAATTTGCTCAGCACTTCTTATGGCACAGTCATATTCCATTGCGATCACAAACCACAATTTATTCGGCCATTGCCCAATTGATGGGCATCGCCTCCATTTGCAGCTCTTCGGCACCACAAAGAGAACTACTCTAAGGATTTCACACCGTCGAGGTTCTTTTCCTTTTTCCCCTCATCACCTTGGGAAACAGACCTAACAGTGATATTGCTGGTTCAAAGAGCATCCGTGCTTTTTTTTTTAACCCTTAACTTCTGTGTATTGACTTATAGGTGGAAGAGTGGTAAGGGTAGGCCATGGGGGTCAAGTGACTTGCCCAGGGTCACACAGCTGGGAAGTGTCTGAGGCTGGATTTGAACCTAGGACCTCCCGTCTCTAGGCCTGGCTCTCAATCCACTGAGCTACCCAGCTGCCCCCGAGCATCCGTGCTTTTATAACTCTTTGAGCATAATTTCAGGTCGCTCTCCAAAATGGCTGGTTCAGTTCACGATTCTACCAACGGTGTATCAGGGTCCCAATTTTTTCACGTCTTCTCCCACATTTATCATTTCTCCCTTGTATCCTTTTAGCCAATATAACAAGTGTGAGATGATATCTCCGACTTGTTTTGTTTGGATTTCTCGAATCGATAATGATTTAGAGTGTTTTTAGGACTATGCATAGCTTTGACTTCTTCATCCAAAAGAATGCCTGTCCATATCCTCTGACTATTTATTGATTGGGGGATGACTCATCCTCTTATAAATTTGACAAAGATTTCTATACATTTGAAATACAAGGTCTTTCTCTGAGAAACAGTCTGTAAAATTCTCCCCTTCCACCCGGTTTCTGTTTTCCTTCTAATTTTGGCTACATTGGTTTTATTTGTACAAAAACCTTTAATGCAATATAGTCAAAATTATCCATTGTACATCTCAACTGCTCTCTAGCTCTTCTTTCTTCAGAAATTCTTCTCCTATCCATAAATCTGATAGGTAATGTGTTCCATGTTCTTCCAATTTGCTTATAAGATCTCCCTTCATGGTCATGTATCCATTTTGACCTTAACCCTTTTAAGAGGCCCTCCCTTATCCTATCTCCTCTCCCTTCTACTTCTCTGTAAGTTAAGAAGACTTTTATACCCTTCTAGATGTATGTTATTCCTTCTTTGACCCATTTCTGAGGAGAATAGGGTTCTCTAGCACTACCAGTCCTTTACCCCTTCCTCCCCTGCACTGTAACAGTTCTTCTAGTCACTCTTCTTTTGGATGAGATAATTGCTCCATTTCCCTTTCCCTACCCAAATTTATTTTTTAAGATCATCCCATCATGCTCATCTCAGCCCCAAGCCTTCTATGTATCTATGCTCTTTCAAACTACCTAGTAAGTATATCGTTCTTAAGAGTTACAGATGGGGCAGCTAGGTGGCTCTGTGAATTGAGAGCTAGACCTAGAGGTGGGAGGCCCTGGGTTCAAATCTGGCTTCAGATACCTCCTAGCTGTGTGACCCTGGCCAAATCAATTAACTAGCCCTTGCCGCTCTTCTGCCTTGGAACCAACACACAGTATTGATTCTAAGATGGGAGGGAAGGGTTTAAATTTTATATTTTGTTGTATAAGAAGTAAACAATGTGGCCTTATTAAGTATCTTATAATTGTTTTCTAGTTTTTCCAGCAGTTTTTGTCAAATAGTGAGTTCTTGTCCCAAAAACTGGGATCTTTGGGTTTATCCAACACTAGATTATGATGGTCATTTCCTACTGTGTATTGGGTACCTAACCTATTCCACTGATTCACTGTTCTGTTTCTTAGCCAGCACCAGATTGCTTTGATGATTACCACTTGATAGTACAGTTTAAGATCTGGTACGCCTAGACCTTCTTCCTTCACAGGTTTTCATGAATTCCTTTAATATTCTTGATTGTTTGTTCTTCCAGATGAATTTTGTTATTATTTTTCCTGGCTCTGTGAAAAACATTTTTGGTAGTTTGTTTGGCATGGCACAGAATAAGTAAATTAACTTAGGCAGAATTGTCATGTGTATTACATTGAGTTGGCCTACTCGTGAGCAGTGAACATTTCCCCAGTTGTTTAGGTCTGACTCGATCTGCGCGTTTTGTGTTTTGTGGCTGTGTTCCTCTATTTCCTGGCTTTGTCTTGGCAGGAAGGTTCCCAGATAACATAGAGCTATTTTAATCGGGATTTCTCTTTCTTTCTTTTTCTGACGGACTTTGTTGGTAATAGGTAGACATGTGTTGATGATTTCTGTGGGTTTATTTTATTTCCTGCAATTTTGCTTAAGTTGTTAACTATTTCAACTAGTTTTTAAGTTGATTTCCCAGGACTCTCGAAATATGCCATCATATCATCTGTAAAATGTGATCGTTTTGTTTCTTCGTGGTCTTTTCTAATTCCTTCCATTTTTCTTTTCTTACTGCTATTGCTAGCGTTGCCAGTACAATACTGAACAACATTGGTGATAATGGGCATCCTTGCTTTACTCCTGATCTTACTGGGAAGGCTTCTAGCTTATCCCCAAGATAATGCTTGCTGATGGTTTTAAAGAGACACTACTTATCATTTTTAGTTTAGGAAACTTTTAGTGTTAGGAAACATTTAGGAAAGCTACACTTATTCCTATGCTCTCTAGTATTTCATATAGGAATGGGAGTTGTATTTTTTGCCAAACCTTTTTCTATATCTACTGAGATAATCCTATGATTCTATTGGTTTTATTATTGAAGTGGTTAATTACGTTGGTGCTTTTCCTAATATTGAACCAGCCCTGCAGCCCTGGTAAAAATTGAGGGGGTGGGGATTTGGGAGATGCAGGTCATTTCTTGTCTGGTTCTACCATCTTCCCATAATGCTCTTTAGAGACTCCCTCTGGCTTCTTACAAATCTCAAAAATCACACCTCCTGCAAGAAGCCTTTTGTGATGCTCCTCAATACCAGGGCCTTCCTTCTGAGACCATCTCCTATTTATCGGGTCCACATCTTGTTTATACATAATTATTTGCATATTTTCTCCCACTTTGGCTTGTGAGCCCTTTGACGGCAAGGATTATCTTTTTGCTCTCTTGGTATCTCTATCAATTCACACATAGTAGGTGCTCCATAAATGCTTCCTGACTTCTTGACTACCTTTCTGTGCTCTAGGGAACTAGAAATTACTGAGAAGGTGCCCACCTGTTTGGTAGAGGGAGTTTCCTCTCCTGAGAGTTCCCTGTCCCAAGGAAATCACAGCCTCATTCCCAGTCCTTATCCGATACTTCAGTGTGCATAAGAGCATCTGAGGGACAAAGCACTAGGTTGGGTAGCAGAAAAGGCTTTCCAGAGGAGGTGGAAGTGGCCCTCCCTTGTAGAGGAAGCTGCTTATTGAGGATCAGGTTGGAGCTGGGCTGCCGCCCCCTGGAAATGAGCACAGTACCCTAGAGACAGCACCTGCTTGCCACACCTACTGCAGGCAGGCAGTTCATGCACCAGACGGGCACCATGGGCCATTGGCTGATGGGAAGCTTTGTTGTCATTTTACGGGCACGTGACCCAAAGGACAAAGGTCCTGCCCCCATGATAGCATGATTCTAGAAAGACATTGGGGCTGCAGAGCAGTTAGGTCTTTTCCAGCCCTGAGTTGTTAGCAAATGCCACCCCAAGACCTCACTTTCCTCTCATCTGGCATAAGGCTATAATAGAGCTCTCAGCTTTTCTGGCTAGTGCCTGGGTCCCTAAAGCATCTGGGTCTCAGCAGGTAGATTCTTCCAAAAAGCCCAGTCTAGTAGAGGCCTATAGCCCCATTCCACAAACGAGTAGGAGGGTAAACTGACCCTTGTGGTACAGCAGGGTACAGGGGAAACAGGGCTGGATTGAGAGTCAGACGACCTGGGTTCCAATCCCAGTTCAGGTACTTAAAGCTGTGTGACCTTGAAGAAGTCACTCAACTTTCCTGGGCCTCTTTTTTCAATTCTATGAAAGGGGCATGCTCGACTAGATAACCTCTGAGGTTAACTAACTCAGTGGGGCCAAACTCAAATGGGAACCCACAGCTAGAGACAGCTAGGCAGCACAACAGATAGAGCTGTGAGCTTAGAGTCAAGAAGATCAGAGTTTAAATCCAGCCTCAAAAACTTCCTAGCTGTATGACCCTGGGTAAGTCACTTAACCTCAGTTTGCCTAGGGATTGGGAAAGAAAGGAAAAGACAAACCAGTCAAGTATCTCTGCCAAGAAAACCCCACGGGAATGGAAAGTGAACACACTGGAAGACTGAACAAACCTTAGATAAGAATCTCTTAAAGCAGCCTATTGACTAAGAAAACCACATATTAACATTATCTATGTTCTATTGTATTTTTATTGATTTTTGCTAAGCATTTCCCAGTTACATTTTAATCTGGTTCTGGTTTAAAGAGATCCAAATCTCTGCTCCTTATGAACCCAAGGGGAATGCAGCAAGTTGCCCACAGAGCTGGGAAAAGGACTCAGGATAAGACCTGACATACATCTAAGCCTTCAGAGTTTGCAAGGGAAGATAATGTGTCATCTCACAGCAACCTAGTGAGACAGGAATTACTGGTGGTGTTATTCCTATTTTACAGATGAAGAAACTGAGGCCAAGAGAGGGTGAATTACTTGTTCAGGATCACATAACTAGTAAGCGTTTGAGACATGATTTGAATCCAGTCTTTCTGACTCTTAAGAGGAAGAGTGGATGGAGACTCCATCTCATCCACAAAACTATTCTATACCCTCAGGCTTGAGGGCACCTTCTGGAGAGATGGCACCTCCTGAGGTCAGCTCAACTGCCTCCCACCCTCCTCAGGAGGTCTTTCCTGAACAATTAATGGTTCCTTTGGGTGATCTTTAGTACCGTAGGTGCCCTTGTGCACATCTGGAAAATGGGACAGTAATACCGTGTGTCCTCTTCTACTGTGATTCTATCTGACTTTGGGAGAAAATAGCTCTGTAAGGGCTTGGAGCCTGATCCATTGCATTTTAGACACAGAGGCCCAAAGTCTCTGGGGGAAGTCCTGCCTCCAAACCTTTCCAGCTTGGTGGCCTAGGGTCAGCAGGCATTTCATTTCTCAGAGCCTCAACTTCTTCATCTGTAAAATGGGAATAATCATTGCACCTACTTCCCGGAGTTGTCAAATGGGATACTAAATAGATGATTCAAAGTATTTTGCCAACATGGAAGCACTATAGAGAAGGGAACTATTATTATTTTATCATCTTTAAATATGGAAGTCAACAGCCAGCCTCATTTAAAAATACCCACGGCCCAAACTCGACTGGTTCTTTCTGCATATTTCCCACCGACTTGAAAGGGAGCTTGGCTCTCCCTGGCTATACATAATTAGACAAGGTAATCATCAAATTCCATATTTTCATACCCGTATAATGAGTCTCCAAAGTCAATAATGAACTGAAAATATTCATAGAAAATATTCCTTTCTAATTTTAGGATTGATAATTCTCTCCTGGTTCTATTTGTGCACCAGGAATGACGCTGGGTTCGGTTGCTTCCCACGATGCACACCGGGGCCCATCTTGCTCCTCCTCCCCTGAGCTAGCTATGAGCTCTGGAAGGGTGGGGAGAGGAGGAGGAGGAGGAGGAGGGAGGAGGGACAGGGGCCTGGTGGGGCCAGTGCCAAGGACAGCAGAGAGCAGGCTTGGCACATCTGTTGCCACTCATCAAACACAGGGTCATCGGCCCAAAGGGGCTCCGACACGGGTTGTCTGGCCCTGGATAACTCAGCCTCAGTTTCCTCACTTGGATTAGGTAGTGTCTATCACAGAGTTGTAGGGCTCAGAGGAAATCCCAATGTATTGAAAAGCCTTTATGAACATTCAAGGGCTCTGGAGAGATCAGCCGTTATTCTTGCTTCTCGATTTGGTTTTTACTGTAGGGAGAGGGCAGTTGGGAGGGACAGTGGGGGGGGCAGGGAATAGGAGCACTAAGGTCATCAGAGTCATCTGTTGCCCTCCATTCTTCCTTGCCCATCTTGAGATTTGACCCTCATCTCTACCAGGAGACAAAAAGAAGACGGGCAGCTGACAGTCCCTTCCAGGCTTGGCATCTCGGGAAGGATTTCCAAGGGCCTCCCTTAGCTACGAATGCTTCCCTTGGCCTCCCTCTACTTCTTACCTGGGCCTCCCTGTGTGATTTGGGCTCAATCCCCTGGGAAGCAGCCGGGATGGCTGAGGGACTGGAGGACTTGCCATGTGAGAAAGAACTGCTAGAGGAGCGGGGTTTGACCTGAAGCAAGATGACTACCTTCGAGCAGTGAACGGGTTATCGTGGGGAAAGGAGGCTCGGCCTTCTACTACCGGTAGTACTCCAGGCGGCAGAACAAACCAGTCACTTTGGCGTTAAGTATTCGTAAGACTTGGTCGTTGTTGTTCGGTTAGATCTGACTCTGCAATCCCACTGGGGGTTTTCTTGGCAGAGATACTGGAGTGGTTGGCCATTTCCTTCTCCAGCTCATTTGACAGTTGAGGCAACTGAGACAAACAGGGGGAAGTGACTTGTTCAGGGTCACATGGCTAGGAAGCGTCTGGGGCCAGAACTGAACTCTTGGAGATGTCTTTCTGACTCCAGACCCAGTGCTTCAGCCACTGCACCACCTAGCTGCACAAAAGGCAGGTAGGTTTGTGAAAAAAGTAGAACTTCTGGCCATCAGAGGTGTCCCAAAGTAGAATGGACTCCTGGGAAGCTCCCCCTCATTGGGAGGTCTTCAAGTAGTATCTGGGAGGATGTTAGAGCAGGGATTCATGGGTAGGGAGGGGCGGGGCTCCGAAATCCCTGCTAACTCAGTGATCTTGCGGTTCTGGGGATTTTCTGGAATGAAGTCTGGTGATGAAGTGTGGGGAGAAAGCTCACGTGTGTAATGGTTAGAATGGGTTTGACTAAATTATAAGAGTAAAAAACACATCGTGGTCGCCATTTATAAAAATTAACCCTCAAGTCACAAGCCAACAGTAGCTCTATAGAGGGAGATAAGGAAAGGAAGGCACATTCCTCTCATCTTATAAATCCTTACTACACCCACTAGCTCTCTTACATCACCCCCCCCAGGAACCAATCCCAGTTCTGCAGTTAGCCTGGTACCACCCAGAGGGGCAGTGCTTGTGGGATCAATTTTGTGGTCCTTGATTGACCCAAATTCAAAACAAATGGAAGGGAAGTTCAACTCTCTGACTGATCAAATCAACACCCAAATTCCCTTCTCACATTTGGGTAACTGCTAGCTGCCAGCTGCAGCCCATAGGCTCATTCAGGAGGCTCCTTCCCTTTCCAGAGAGTCAGTCCAGTTTCTGAGGGGTTGTGGGCAGCAGCCCTGTAGAGACCAATCTCTTTCTCCCAGGGCCTCACTGGCTACTTCTAGTCCTCCCCAGCCCAGCAGAACCAGAGAGTCTTCCAGCTTCAGAACTTATACAGGCCCTGGCTATGATGATTCTTTAACAATCTGGTCCTTAATTTCACCCTCCTACTCCTGCCTAGCTCTGAGGATACAGACTCTAGAGCTGGAGAGGTCCTCAGGGACCCATTTTAGAGATAAGGAAACTGAGGCCCTAGGAGGGGAAAGGACTTGGTCTAAGTCATACTACTAGTAAATAACAGAGCCGAGATTAGATTCCAGTGCTTTTGCTTCTCATGATCACCACGGGTCCCTCTGAATAGCATTCTTGGCATATTTGGTCTGATCCTTGGCCTACTCCTTTCCTTCTTTAATTTTTCTGTTTTTCCTTGCTCAATGGGAATCTCCTTTATTTGTGAAACCCTCTTGTCTGAGAGGTAGCATTATGAAATGGCTAGGGTGTTGCACTTGGCATAAGGAAGATGGGTTCAAATCTGGCCTCAGACACTGGCTAGTTGTGTGTGACCTTGGACAAGTCACTTCAGCTATCCAAGCCTCAGTTTCCTGATTTTTAAGATGGGGATGAGATAGATCCAAGATGTGCCCAGAGTCTCAGCATGGTTTTAAGCACTTAAAATGTCACTGACTTTGGGGCTACTTTGCACAGAGATCTCAATGATTATTCTTTCCATTTTCCAGGGAAATGGAGCAGCTGATCTGATCTACATCCCCTCCCTACACTGTCCTAAGTGGAAGTCGTCCCTCTTGGCGCCTGTCCCCCCACTCTCCTCCCTCTGCCCACCGCTGCCCTTCCCAGGGGCCTGTGCTGTGTTTTATCACCAGGGTTTGTAAGAGACAGACACATTTGTGGGGAAGAAAAGGAAGAAGGCAAATGTCTCCTATCTAGGTGTGAGCGTGCACCCTGCAAAGGGAGCTCCTCCGGCGCCTGCTGGCACAAAGATCAGGCCTTTGGAGCCTGGCGTCGAGCCCGTGTGCCCAGGATCCCTCCTGATGAAATCGCGATTTCCCCCAAAGCCTTTTCAATGCTGTCCTCACTGTAAGGACATACTGACTCTGAGCAGATGTTGTTTGTAGCCCATGCAGCACCTCCTAGTCAGCCAAAGGCAGGCTGGGGGGGGGGGGGGCTAGGGCCCAGGGATGCGAGGACGATGGTGGACAGTCTTGCCCTCAATATGCCCCAGCCGCAGGGAGACCACCTGCCGAGGGGAACCGAGTCAGAGGGCTGCTGCTTCCCCGAGCTTGGGATGTTCCATTTTTTTTACAAATATGGATCTTAGTCCATCAAGGCTGAACCTGGCATTCTTTGGGGGTGGGGTGGGGGTGGGGTTCTCACTAGATTGGCAGGGGGTGGTAGGGAGATGGGCCGTGACAGACGCCAGACTAGCCAGAGACAGGAGAATCACGAGGCTTCACACTACCATTCCACCAGCATGGGGAAGGGGCTTGAGTCACTAACAGAATCCTTTCCTTTACTGGTTTGGCTGACATTTATTGAGTGCCCACTATGTGCAGCCTTACCTTTAAGTGGCTCTGGCAGCTAGGTGATACAGTGGTTAGAGCACTGGACTTGGAGGTAGGAAGACCTGAGCTCAAATGCATCTTCAGACACTTTCTAGCTGTGTGGCCCTGGGAAAGTTACTTGGCTTGTGCTTGCTTCAGTTTCCTCATCTGTAAAATGGGGATAAGAATAGCAGCTACATCCCAGAATTGTTATGAGGATCAAATGAGATAATAATTGTACAGCACTTAGCACACTGCCAGACACATAGTAAGTGCAATAGAAATGTTGACTATTATTATTATTATTATTATACCAGTGTCTCCCAGAAAGCACAACAAAGGCTGGTGGGAACTGTTGACCCGGGGTGGGATTAAACGTCTCTGAACAAGTGAAAGAAGACAGCTCCAGGCTCCTACCATACCTTGTCGTGATGGCTGCTGGGTCTCCTCTTGTCTCAGCATCTCAGCAGAGCGCTTAACCTAGGCCAGTCCCTAAAATGAGCTGAATCCTGAGGGTGTTTAACCTGGAAGTGCCGTAGCCCACACTCTTCCCCGAGTTCAGGTCACTCTAAACTGGCATCTACTCATGAGCCCCCACCGATGGATGTTCCTTTTATCAGACCGAACAGAGGAGACACTCGTTCAAAGCAGAAGCTGTTTAATTAAGAGTATAGTAAAGAAATGACAAAGAACTCCTCCCTGGTCTGCACACCCAGCACGGGATTGTGGGAAAGGACTCGGGGGTCAGCGAGTCAAGCGAATGTATAAATGAAGGCGATTCCCACTAGGACCTAACCAACCAGTGTGGCCCAGGCACTCGTCTGGCCACGTCTTCCCCCATATCATCATCGGGAGAGGACATATGTAGGGAAGGCGTTTGGCCAGTGAGCTGGCGAGTCTTCTGCCGGCCTGGTGATGCTGTTGAGCTCCCAGGTGCCTGGAGCCGCTGGGGTCTTCTGTTGCTTCCTTCTCTTCTCCGCCACTTTCTCCGCTCAGGCTCTGCTGTTGTCCCCTACTAGTTCCCCACCCACCATAGGCCCGCGTAGATCATCTCTTCCGTGAGACTGAGACCCCACGTCAGTGAGCCCAGGCTGCTAAGAGGCAGGGCCTCTGCCTTCTCCCAACTCCCTTTTTCAGCCTTTTCCCAATATCCCAGCAAAGGTCCCACCAATCACCTTTGTTAGATTGTTCTATCTTCTCTCCTGTTCGAAAGGGTAAGATGCTCCAACGCAAACCCTGGGCAGCTCATTGGCTCAAAGGCAGCGTTGGTGCTCGTACACCACTTTCGGGCCCATTCGACTCTGAAGCTAGCACCGTGTAGGGTTGGTGGGGGGGAGGAGGAGGAGGAGCGGAGGGTAGTGGTGAGTATTGGTAAGAGGGCTGCGAAGGAGGGAGCCCAGGTTTGGGAAAGCATCTGAAACCCCTCTCACGTCCTGACAATAATAACCCCAACCGAAGTGGAAAGAGTCCGAGCCCAGGCTCCGTTCTCATGACGATGCCCAGCGTGGAACTTTGGCATCTCATCCTCGGAAGCCCAGGAACCAGGGCACCAAGTGGCTGCTGCGTTATTTTTAGCCTTGCTCTCATTCCCCCTCCCCCCTCCCAGCCTGGATTATTTAAGGCCACACCACGATGCTGTGAAACTCGTGGGGGCCCTGGAGACCCAAGTTTTCACTCCTGGGCAATGGCACTCCCAGCTCAGGAGTAGCCCTGCGGCAGCCTGTTCCGGAGGCTTCGGCAGACAACGTGGCCACGAGTGCTATTTTCACGAGGGGCCCCAAACCCCATCCCTCTGGGCTGGCGAGTCTGCAGCGACCCCCGTCTGTCCAGAGGCCGGGGGAAGGTGAGCTTGGTCAGAAGCTACAGAGCCCCAGTGAGCCCGGCTGGAGCGAGGCCCCCTCCTCCCCCTGCAGCAGCTTCCACCTAGAAGGCAGTGCTTTCCTCTCAATAACTCAGGGAAGCAGGAAAGGGGCAGAAGTATCGCGCTCTCCATCGTATGGATGAGGAAACTGAGGCACAGATGATCGAGACTTTTTGTTTTAAGTGGCACAACTTGCCTTGTGGCTAGCTTGCACCGGGGCTGAGGCTGCAACCCAGGCCTTTGGGGACTCCCAGGCCTGGGTGCTGTGTACCTTACCATGCTGCCTGATCCTCTCCTTAATCCCTCTGTGGGTGGCCCTGGAGGGGAGGAGAGTGGCTGGGGGGGGGGGGGTGTCAGGAGAGGAGTCTGGGCTGGAAGCCTCCTCTTGTGAGCATCTGAAAGGTTAATCCGAGCTGGAGAATGCATCTCTGGCCACCTCTGAGGAAAGCTGCCAGGGCATGAAATCCCTTCAAGAGCTCCCAGAGAAATCCGCTTAGAGCAAGCTCCCGAGCCCATTTCCAAGTCAGATGGAGGCTCCAGGGCCCGCTTCCCCATCTCCGAGGGATGCTGGAGATGAGTCAGGGAAGAGCAGGCCCGGAGTCGGGACCCTCTGAAATCACTAGTTCGACCTCCCCTTATTTTAGCCACAAGGAAACTGAGGCCCGGGGAGCTGAGCATAGCGAATGTGGCAGGACCAAAATGAAAACCTGGGTCCCTTGGCCCCCAGCTGAGTCCTCGCGCCTCATCATTCAGCACCTGCTAGCTCCCTTCTGGAGCTTCCACTGCCCGAGGGCAGAACGCCTTCCTAGAACCTGGAGCCACAGTCCCAGAAACCCACGGGGCGAATGTGCCCAGTCCACTTGCTACTGGATCTGACCTTCATGTGCCATCTCTAACCATTGGCCTGCAGGGTAGGGGGGGCAAGAAGGCCAGAAGGCGCCCTCCTTTAGGACACTGCCCTGGGGCAGGACGCTGCTGGGCAGGCCGGCCCCGGGCCTGGCTCTGCCGTTTCAAGAACCCCGAGTCTCTCTTTGGAGACTTTAGCTTCTCATGTACAAAGTGAGGAGGCTGGACGGAGTCCGTGAGCTCGAGGCTCTCTTCTGGCTCTAGGCTACCCCCGATGGGCAAGGACATAGGAAGGATGATTAATCAGTGGTTTATTGACTGATGTTGGTGGAGGAGTCTTGGGGGACTTGGAGGAAAGGGAACCCTCCGCCCGGAGAGCCCAGGGGAAGGGGGAAGGAGAAGAGGGGGGACAGGGGAAAGCCCATATCCTCTAGCAATCTAGCAAGTAGCTTCCAGCCCACTGGCTTTCCATAAGTGAAAGAACACTAAGACTAAGACTCATCGTGGGGAGGGCGGCAGGGAGAGAGGGCCACGGCCTGCCCTACCGCCAGCACCCCGAGAGAGACTGGAAGCGGAGCCCCGAAGGCTCAGGGGTGGAGGCAATGCTCCAGCTCCATGGTGTAGGAATTCACGATGGGCTTGGGAAGCCTTCCAGCAAAGCAGGAGAGCCACGTACAGATCAGCATGGCCACGGCGGCTCCTCCCCCAGCACAGTAGTAGGCCCAACCGAGCTGGCAGGTACCTGGAGGAGAAGAAGGAGAAGCAGAATTAGGCCCGAGCGGCCCCACGTCACCAGCCAAGCTCCCCGAGGCCCATCCAGCTGCCTCTGATCTAGGCCTGGACTCGGGGCTGCCTCTGTGTGGCACGAGGCTCCCTGGGGCCTTCTGTCACTGGAGCAGAATGCTGGGGGATCTCTTGGTTGGCTATAGGGCGTATTCACAAGGGAGCTCCCAGCTGCTGCTCAGTTACCCAAAGGCTGGCCAAGTCAAAGAAATCAATGCAGACGCCCCGGCCAATCCACTATCAACACTTCCCATCCTCCCTCTCCAGTGCTACTTACATCCTGACCCTTCCCCACTATTCACACAGCTCAGGCTCTCTAGGGATTTCACTTCTAGACTAAAATTGCCTCCCCATTTCTGGGCTTGCCCCTCTCCCATCCATCCTCTCCCCCAGTTTCTAAAATCACCTTCCCAAGACTCCGGTCTAACTATGTCCCTCCCTCTCCCCCAAACCTGCCATGGCTCCCTATTGCTGCTAGGACAAAATACTAAACTCCTCACTAGGGCCCTTCCCCACACATGGGCTCCGATGTTCCTCTCTAGCCTCACTTCTTGTTCTGGCCAAGGCTTCTCATTTTGGTTTGGCCTATCCTATCCATGTCCTCTGAGAGGCGCCCTTCCTCTTCTGTCTGCTGAATTCCTTTGCTTCTTCCTTCAAGGCACAGCTTAAGCACCAGCTCCTCCAAGATCGGCATTCACACAATGAGAGATCAAGCGCGGAAAAGGACCTAAAGTACATCTAGGTCAACCCTTCTCTCATTTTATAGGTGAGGAAACTGAGGCCAGGGAAGGTGAACAGAAGTTCACCCAGCCAGTCAAGGGAAGACCTAGAATTTGAATCCAGGCTCCCTGACTCACTGGGGCTGAATTCCCTCATGACTTTTGACAAAGCACTTTAATTTATCTGGGCCTCAGTTTCCTCATCTATAAAAATGAGAGGATTAGCCTACGTGACTTCTTAGGCTCCCATAATCTATGGTCAGGTGATCACCAATTCAGTACCCTTCTCACAGCCTCCTACCCCTACGCGTACATACATATGTATCCCTACATACATACACACATAGATGGACAGCTGGGTGGCACAGTGGATAGAGCACCAGGCCTGAAGTCAGGAAGACTCCTCTTCCTGAGTTCAAATGTAGCCTCAGATACTTCCTAGCAGCGTGACCCTGGGTGAGTCACTTTACCTTGTTTGCCTCAGTTTCCTCATCTGTCAAATGAGCAGGAGAAGATGGCCAACCGCTCCAACCCTTTTAGAAAACCTCCAGTGAGGTCACGGAGTTGGACATGACCGAAAACGGCTGAACAACAGCAACACACACATATATGCGTACCCCTCTAGATCTCTGTAGCTGGGTTGGGTTGGCCCCTGAGCCTGCAGCCCACCCCTCCGCCCCCAGGTAGCAGGGAGCATGCAGAGGGGCCGAGCAGCTCAGTGCCCTGCTCCCCCTCTGGCCCAGAGGCCTCGGGGAGCCCAACGAGCTCGGCTCGCCGCTACTCTTGCTATTGCTTGTCAGGTCAGCCCTCGGTAGAGCAGCCGGGATGTTTCCATTATGAAAGTGCACCTTGGGACCAGGGAACGACTTGTTTTTCTAAATGAACAGAAGAAGTGCATAAAGGCCATTACCCCAAAGCCCTCGGAGGCAGGGAGGAAGTGCTGACAAGCAGAGACAGGGCCTGGAGCAGCGAGCTGCCAAGGAAGGCCCGGTGGCTCTGGCGCTAAAGCTGGCTCCTCTCTCCTCCCCCAAGAGCCCCCCGCGGGAGGAATGTCTAAGACCCAGGCTGCGGCCTGGACGCACGAGAAGAGCAAGGGGAGGAGAGCGGCTCCTGCCCCTCATTCGCTCAAGTCTGCCACAGTCCCTGCTTGAAGGGGGGACCAGGAGGCAGGCGGGAGATCTGAAGACAGAAGGGCAATGGCTTCTGGGTAGAGGGCCACTCACATGAGGGCTTGGCTGAGGAGGGGAGGAGAAACAAAGGATGAAGTCTGATGAAGGCTTTTCAGGAACCATCTATGGGAAGAGATTGAAAAGGGCTAGGGGTGCCATCTGCTAGGGAAGGCGGAAGGGGATGGGATCCTGGAGAGGAGGGCTTGGAAGGGTCATTGATTTATCCGACACAAGAAAAAAGGAAGAGAGACATTTTGAGGGGAAGAGGGAGCTCACATCTAATGGCCATTTCTCAGTAGAAAAGTGCCTCTAGGTTGCATTCCCTGGTAGAATGGAAGCTCCTTGAGGGCAAGGATTGTTTCACTTTTGTCTCTGTGTTCAGTGTCTGGCCCAAGGAAGACCCCTAGAGAATGTAAACAAACTTGCCCAAACTCACACAAGGAAAAAGTAGCAAAGGCAGGACTTGAACCCAAGTCATGGAACTCAGAATCGTAGAATCATAGACTTCAAGACGGATGGCACCTTTGAATCATCCAATCCAACTCCTTCATTTTACAGATGGAGAAATTGAGACCAAGAGAACAAAGGGACCTACCAAGGTCACATAGCTAGAGAGTGGTTAGGGCCTTGGCCTTGGCTTACAAATTTAGCCCCACCCTTTCCACTGCACCACACTGTCTCTTTTCTTGTGAAAACAAGTTTACAAATTGTTCTCACTACCCTTGGAGCTGGGCCCTGTCCAACACATGACCAGGACCACACATGGCCATTAGTTTCCCTCGGAGAGGAAGAAAGGGAGAGAGGAAGACGACAGAGGGAAAAGGAGAGGGAGAGGGAGGGAGAGGGAGAGGGAGAGAGACAGAGACAGAGAGAGACAAACAGAGAGACAGAGAGAAGGGGGAGGGAGCATTATTCTAGAAACTAGGATAACTTGCTTCGAGTCCTCCATCTCTCTGCTCTCTCAGTACTTTGGGCAAGTCAGTGTTCTCTTGTGGCCTCTACTAGCTGGAAAAAGCTAAGACATCTTGAAGCACATGGACAGAACCCAGATTCCATTCAGCCTCAAGGAGCAAAAAGGCGGTGGCTAGGTCCCCTGCCTTTGGGCAGAACAGCTGGACCTCACTGTTTGTGTCATTTGACCCTCAGTGCCCACACCAGACTCTCAAGAGCCAGCGTTCCTGGCAAACATGGCCCTGGGCTCACACTCGCTCCCCTCTCGCCTCAGGGTTTTGCGTGTGTGTGCACGTATGTGCGCGTATGTGCGCGTGTGGGAGCTCATGTGAACACGGGAGGCTCTACAGGAAGGGAAGGATGCCGGGAAGGAATCCGGGGAGCATCTTTGTGGCAATGAACCTCAGTCGCAGCAGCTGCAGTGCCCAGCTGAGGCCAAGGCCACTCTCATCCCTCTGTTCTGGGCTCGCTTGCTGTGTCATCTCCAGCACCCTATCTGTGAGTCATTCTAT
Organism: Gracilinanus agilis; assembly: GCF_016433145.1. NCBI lineage: Eukaryota > Metazoa > Chordata > Mammalia > Didelphimorphia > Didelphidae > Gracilinanus > Gracilinanus agilis. The sequence goes on along the minus strand of NC_058136.1, from coordinate 58,257,933 downwards.
TCCAGTGTGGAATTTGCTGTGACAAGATCCCTCATGAAAGTTATTAAATCATCACTCAGCAACGGGGCTGACATTTAAATCAGACACTTTGCTTTCATTCCAAGTTGCAAATCAAATTGGTTTGGAGCTTGACTCGGTTTCCTTTGACTTAGCATTAAGTTAGAGCTGGGGTTTTAGGTGGGGTTTCTATACTGGGCTAGATCATAGAGTACAGAAGATGGAAGAACATAGAAGGAGTTTGGAGGATAGACTGGGGCCCTGGTTCAAAGGGCTTTAAAAGCTAGATGGGGGGCAGCTGGATGGCATAGTGGGTAGAGACGGGAGGTCCTGGGTTCAAATCTGGCCTCAGATACATCCTAGCTGGGTGACCCTGGGCAAGTCACTTGACCCCCATTGCCTACCCTGACCACTCTTCTGCCTTGGAAGCAATTCGCAGTATTGATCCTAAGCCGGAAGGTGAGGGACCTTCACAGCAGAGATCTCCAATGGTCCTGGGTCTAGTCTCGAGCCCATTCCCTCAATCCTAGTGGTTGCTATGAGTGAGTGCCCAGGCCATGTCTGAACAGATCTAGGGCATGAGACGGGGACAGTGAGGAGAGGGGACGGGGGAAAGGGCTGCTCCTTTGTGATGAGCCTGGAGGGCTGCTGGAAAGGCCGGCTCAGAAGTGGAATGTGTTCAAGGACCAGCCAAGGCAAGACTTGACTTCCTTCGTGTGTCACTGAGTCATCTGTCTATATGTAGATATCTGTGTGTTTGGGTAGTCCACAAACACTTATTATTAGTGCTTGCAGTGGCCCAGGCACCATGCACTGAAATAGCCCTGGGCCACAGGGAGCTTCCATTCCAGTGGGGAAGACGCCGTATAGGCCTGGCTCACTCCAGATGGATACAGAAGAGATGCAATCTGGGAGGGAGCGGCCCTCGAGCTGGGGCCTCCCACCGAAAAAGCCATTGGAGCTGTCCTAGGGGAAGCCAAGAGGAAGAGGCAGCCATGAGCCCGGGAGAGCCCTGAATGGCTGCGCTCGAGGCAGAGGTCAGAAGTAGCTTGGTAAGAAAGCAATGAAGACGGGCAAAGAGCAGGGCCGGCCCAGGGGGAGCTAAACGAAGGGCCGTGGCTCTGGAGCAGAGGACATTTCTAGTTCCCAGTAACATCACTGAAGACATGGCAGTCCAGAGCTATCACCCAGTGGGGAGTAGTCAGGTGGATGGGAGAACAATTTGGCCAGAGCCCCAGGGACGGGCGCCTAGGCTAATCGGTGCTGCCCTCCTCGGAGGTACCAAAGGAAGGACCCGAAGAGATGGATTGGGCTATGCCTTCGGCCCCCTCAGGCTACGGAATTTCAGAGAGACAGACAGACCGTGTACCTAGAATGGGCAGCTTGGCATGCCCCAAGGGAGGCCCTGCCATCTGAGGATACCTGGGGAGCAGGGTGGCATTGGCAGCAAATGGAAAAGGTGCCACATCCCAGGAGTCAGGCTCTGAAGAACTCCTCTTGGCCCCCTGGGGGTGACGGCAGGGGAAGGAGGACCCCAAGCAGCCAGGGTCCCTTCTGGGGCAGGTGTGTTCTGAGCAAGCCCTCCCACCTCCCACAGGGCGGCAATTCCTCCTGGGCGTATGAGCACCAAGCAGTCTCGGGGAGAAGCTAGCAGCCCAGCGCAATGAGCTTCCCATGAAGGATGGGAAGGAAGAGAAAAGGACGAAGGCAGAGAGAGAAAGGGAGGAGGGGAGGGGAGGGGGCACACAAGAGGAAGAAAGCAGGTTTTACTTGGAGAGCAGCAGGCGGCATGTGTGTGGGGGCTGCCATTGGGGGCAGGGAGGTGGGATTAGACCCCTTCCATGGTTCTTTCCTAATGTGGGCGCAACTTCCTCCAACAGCTGCCTGGCCCAGGAGTGGAGGTTTCCCACTCCCCACCCCCAAAGCCATGTGCCAGCCTCTTCCCTCTCTTGGGGGGCTGCCGGGAAGCCGACAGACCCATCTTCTAGGAGAGCTCTTGCTGAAAGGGAGGCCTGCTGGGGCCAGGACTGGGCCTCCCTGGGAATGCCTTCCCTAGGAAGTCATGAGTCATGACCAAGAGCCCCGAGGCCACAGCAGGAAAGGAGCCACGACCCCAGGAAGAAGACCCCAGAGCCTGCTGCTGGATTTGAGGACAGGATTTACTACTTCCTCCCTGTGTGACTGTGGGCAAGTCTCTCCCCTTCTGGGATCTTGGCTTGGACAGGGGCTTCAAAGGGCCTTTCTTGGTCTTGAGTACGTCGTATTAAGAAATGCCCAGTGTCTGGGAGACATTCTGGTGTTGCCCCACTGAAGTCAAGGCTATCACTAAGGGCCTCTTCCCTGTACCCTGGCTGGGTCTGGGGTATGCCGAGGCAGCGTGGGGATACAGCACAGGCTTAGCTGGCAAAATAAAGGGACACGGAAGATTCCCAAACTGCTGAACACCCTTCTGGGCCCTCCTCTGTGGCAGCCTGCTGAGGAGGGAGTCAGATGCCAATGCTGAGCAAGACAACCCTCAAGAGCTAGTGTGGTGCCAGAATTTGAAGCAGCCAAGCCCTGGGAGTGAGTCTCAGCTCTGTAGCATCCTATCTGCGTGACTCCAGAAAGCTCATTGCCCCTTTGGGAGTCTCAGTTTCTTCATCTGTCAAATGGGACTTCCACAAAGAAACAGAAATAACAGTACAGAAAACAAAGACTGAAAAAATATAAGGTAAACAGGGAGAAGGTCTGTGTTTGGGATAATACATTTTGGGGAATATATAGTCATTGATGTACTAGGTAGCGGAAAAGAAAAGAGGTTACCAATGCCTGGTAATTAGTGTGCTGAGTAGAGAAAGAAAGAAAGGAAGAAAGGAAGGAAGGAAGGAAGGAAGGAAGGAAGGAAGGAAGGAAGGAAGGAAGGAAGGAAG
>NC_058136.1:58203080-58220192 GCF_016433145.1 Gracilinanus agilis | reverse complement strand
CGAACCCAGGAGAAGATCAGGCAGTCAGGCAGAGAGACTCCAGAGGCACGATCGGGGCGAGCCCGGCTGCCACTCTGCCCGACTGCCTGATCTTCTCCTGGGTTCGAGGGGAACACTTTGGTGATGTAGACCCACATCTTTTTGCCGTGGCTATCCAGAGCTGGGAAGCCCGGGGACCCGAGCGTGCCACGGTCTCTTGAAGTCTCTCTGGGTTTGTTGTGTCCCTCACGCTGTGCTTCCAGCTCCCCCTCTCTGTCCCCTCCTCCTTTTGCCAACGAGGCCTGCCTTCTCGTTACGGGGCCAAAGTGGTTAAGCTTTGGCTCCGGCGGATAGTGGGACGCCATTTCTCTAAGCATTGGCCCATTCCATCTCTTGGCTGTCCGAGGACCTCAAAAGTCTTCTTCTTCGCCAGCACCACCGCTCCAAAGTACGGGATCCCCAAGTCCTCCTCCTCCTCCCTAGTCTTTCTCCTTGGCAGCTCTGCTGCTCCCTGCCCGGGGCTTCTGGGATGCTTTCCTGCCTTCCGTTGTCCTTCGGTGGCCCCAAAGGAGGCCTTCCTGCTCCCCAGAAGGCCCAGCCGGGGCCTCAAGCTACATCCGTGTCCCTCAGTTCCCTAAAGGGCCCGGCAGACCAGAAGATTCGTGAGCGAAGGGCCTTCCTTCCCGGCTTCTGAGCTCGTGCCTCTCTGGCCCTCTCTGACCCCCGATGCCCGAACAGGATCCCAGAGCGGGCACGGAAGGGGCGCGGGCGGTCCTGGAGCCCAGCGCCTCCATTCTACACAGGAGGACTCTGCGGCCCGGAGAAAGGGAGGGGCTCGCCCCAGATGGCACAGAAGCGTTGGAAGGCAGGCCCTCCGCGTCCAGCTCCGGCTCTCCTTTCCCCAGGTCGCCCGATTCCCCACTGAAGGCCTCCAGCACGTAGGGAAGGGAAGGGCCTTACAGGAAACCGTGGGGAGTTTTACTTTAGCCAATGGCTCCCTCTAGTGCCCAAAGGGAGGATGGCCCGGCAGTGAGAAGGAAGGCTTTCCACCCTCTCCCCAAACTCTGCCCTAGACTCAGGATGGTGCCACAAAGAAGGCCGCGATGAAAACCCCGGGCAGACACGTGAGCCTTCGCTGATCCCTGAGTTTGCAGAGCCCAGGCAAACAGGGAATTGTGGGACAGCCAAAGAGCCCGCTTCCAGAGCCTTGCCCATTACAGTCCCAATCTTTGGATGTGGCACCAGGAACTGAGCAGAAGGCTCCTACCCAAGGGCCGAAGAAGGCGAGAAAGCACAACTGCATTACCTCTGTGACCCGGGACGCTAGGCCTCTATCCATCCAGCAGCTGCGTGGCTCAGTGGATGGAGAGTCAGGCCTAGAGACAGGAGGTCCTGGGTTCAAATCCGGCCTCAGACACTTCCCAGCTGGGTGACCCTGGGCAAGTCACTTGACCCCCATGGCCCACCCTGACCACTCTTCTGCCTTGGAGCCAATACACAGGATTGATTCTAAGGTGGAAGGTGAGGGTTTTTTTAAAAAGCTCACATTTAACCTCTCGATGGCCACATCACTGAGCTTCTGTTCCACTGTGGCCCCTGAGTCTTTTTCACACACGCAGCTATCTAGCCACCTCGCCCTTCTCCCATACTGAGGCAGCCAATTTGTGAAACTAATAACAACGATGACATCTCACGTCTGTCTAGAGCTGTAAGAATTTCAAAGGGCTTTTAATCCATGAACTCGCTTGACCCTCCCCATGATCCTCCCCCTATTAGGCAAGCACTAATATGCTCCTGATTTTTCAGATGAGGAAACTGAGGCCCAGAAAGCTAAAGTGACTTGCCCAGGGTCACAAAGCTGCAACTGAGCCTGGTCAGGGAACAGAAAAACAGAGAGAACAGGAGTGAGATAACTGTCCCTGCTTGTAACAGAACACCCAGCTCTATCCCCTGAGCCACCCCACGCTTCCCAGTGGCACAGAGATCCCAAATCTAAAAGGAAGAAATTTGCTCAAGCTGGACAAGCAGCATAGCAGCCCACCGTGCCTCTTACCCAGAATGCAGAGGAACAGAAGGAAAACTGCTTCACTCCATCCCCTTGTCTGTTCCGCCCCTCCAGTATTCATTTTGCAGCATGGTTGGAAGGCTGACTGGAGGCGGCTCTCAGAGAGGTTTGAGCTTCTACTCTGCTGGCTCAGCCGCACCTCCCAAGCGCAAGGATTCATAAAAAGACGAACGGTACAATCAGGGCTCTGGGAAGATGCCTGCCATCAGGCGGTACCCGCTCTGTAGGAATGGCACTGCCAAGGGTGGGAGAAAACAGGAAAGGGGGCTGCGGGACGGAATGATCTACAAGGCAGCGGCAGATATCTGAGAAGAAGGAACTCCTCAAAAGGGGACCCTCAAAAGTTTGCATTCCCCGAGGAATACGGAGACCAAATAACGAGGTAACCGCAAGGGCCCAAATCAAAGAAGAAAAGTCTAGAGTCGGCTGAAGGGGAAGAGAAATAACGAAGAGAGTGGGAGAAGAAAGCTTCTTTCAAAAGCCACCGAAAATGAAAATTAAAAAGCTAATGAGGGCAGCTGGGTAGCTCAGTGGGTTGAGAGTCAGGCCTAGAGACGGGAGGTCCTGGGTTCAAATCTGGCCTCAGACACTTCCCAGCTGGGTGACCCTGGGCAAGTCACTTGACCCCCCATGGCCCACCCTTACCACTCTTCCACCTAGTTGCCAATACACAGAAGTTAAGGGTTTAAAAAAAAATAAAAATAAAGCTAATGACGAGAGGAGAAGAAAGGGGATTCTACTTGGCCAAGTCACTGAGACGGGGAAAAGAACTGGACAAAAGCAAGGAAGCAAAGAACTAACAAAGAAAACTCTGAAACTAAGCAAAGGGTTAAGCTACAGGAGAGAGTGGGGCTTGCGGGGAAGGAGGAGAGAGCTGGCAGAGAGAAGAGTTGCTTTCAAATAGATGAAGATGGAGTAACTGTAGAAACAAAGTACTGTCTGTGCTTATAGAGGAAGAAGGAGAAACCGAAACAACAATAGAGACAAATGGAGGCAAAGAGAAGCCTACCTCCAATATCTGTACATGTGAATGAATTAAATGATCCGATAAAATGAAGAAGAGCGGCAGATTGGAGAAGGAAACAAATCCCCACAATCCGCTACTTATAAGAAACACATTTAAAAATAAAGACATCCATGAAATGAAAATGCACGGCTGGAACAAGTTTAGTGTGCAGCAAATGGATCCCAAATAGCCGTCGTTGCAAGCTTGCTCTCAGAAAAAAACCTTAAAAGGGGGGGAAAGGGGCAGCTGGGTAGCTCAGTGGATGGAGAGTCAGGCCTAGAGACAGGAGGTCCTGGGTTCAAATGCAGCCTCAGACACTTCCCAGCCATGTGACCCTGGGCAAGTCACTTGACCCCCATTGCCCACCCTTACCACTCTTCCACCAAGGAGCCAATACACGGAAGTTAAGGGTGTCCAAATTCGCCAACGACAGGACGCTTGACTTGGGAAACTGGCAAAGATACGAACTGAGGCCATTTTGAATTCCTTCATCACTGTTGCAGGCTACAAAATGAACTCTCAAAAATCCACTGCATGTCTAGTCTATGTAATAACAACACAATCCTGTGGGCAATAATAGAAAGGGAAATCCCATACCAAACTATTCCAAAATGCATAGACTAGATATCAACCTACCCCAAGCACTCAGCAGACTTGTATAAACTCAATTGTGAAATTCTCCTTCATGAAACGAAGAGCAATTTAAATAGCTCAAGGAGTCGGCGGACCTCACAGTCGAACTGTGCTGATATAATAAAAATAATAATACTAACAAAATTAATTTACATTTGAAATGTTCTTCTCGTTAAGTTGTTTCAGTCCTGTCTGACTCTCTATGACCCCATTTGGGGTTTTCTTGGCAAAGATACTAGAGCAGGGGGCAGCTGGGTGGCTCAGTGGATTGAGAGTCAGGCCTGGAGACGGGAGGTCCTGGGTTCAAATCTGGCCTCAGACACTTCCCAGCTGGGTGACCCTGGGCAAGTCACTTGGCCCCCATTGCCTACCCTTACTGCCTTGGAGCCAATACACAGTATTGACTCCAAGATGGAAGGTGAGGGTTTAAAAAAAAAGATACTAGAGCAGTTTCCCATTTCCTTTTCGAGCTCATTTGAGAGATGAGGAAACTGAGGCAAGTAAGTGACTTGCCCAGGGTCACACAGTTGGTGTAGGAGGCCAGATTTAAACTTAGTTCTTCCTGACTGCAGGTGTGGCGCTCTGTGCCACCTAGCTGCCCTACTACAGTACGCCACCCTTCTGGTTCCCCTGGGGCTCAAACCCATGAGGCAGATGTGCTAACTAATCAAATTATGAAAGGGATACTTTATCAAAGTTGACAAAGCAATAGGTTCGGTTGGAAAAATAAGAGCTCCAGAACATCAAGTGGAATTTTAAAAAGAGGTCAGGACAAACGGGGAGTCGCACTTGGAGACCTCGGACTCCATCCTAAAGCGAGAGCCATCAAAGCCATCTGGCCCGGGACAGACTGAGCCAAGGAGGCCGACAAGCAATGGAACCCACTAGCCAGAAACCCGACAGCACTTCAGAGAGGACTCCCTATTTGCTAAAAACTTCTCCGAAACCTGGAAAGCAGAAAACAGAAATCTCCCGCCCCAGCTTAGGTTCAGGCCGGCGCTTCCTCACTATTCCCTCATCTGTTCGCTTATTTGACTTTCCAAAGTTGTGTCGATGGCTTTGGCTTTTTCATGCCAATCGTTCCAGATAGAGCCCTTTGCTCCGGTGAGTCTTCTCTCATCACAAGGAAAGACCACTGAGAGAAACCGGCTGATGGAGGGACTGTGCATGGCAGAGTGTGGATTCATTTGTTGGCACCTTTCAGGAGAAAGGATAGAGGTGCCTCTCCTCTTCTGTCCCCTGGAAGATTCTCCGGGTTACAAACATGGTGATTCAAGAAACAACTGACCATCAGGGGCAGCTGGGTGGCTCAGCTTAGGGGATTGAGAGTCAGGCCTAGAGACGGGAGGTCTTGGGTTCAGATCTGACCTCAGACACTTCCCGGCCGTGTGACCTTGGGCAAGTCATTTAATTCCCACTGCTTAGCCCTGACCACTCTTCTGCCTTGGAACCACTACACAGTATGGATTCTAAGACAGAAGGTGAGGGTTAAAAAAAGAGAAAGAAACAACCCTCCATCAGGGGCAGCTGGGTGGCTCAGTGGATTGAGAGCCAGGCCTAGAGACAGGAGGTCTTGGGTTCAGATCTGACTTCAGACACTTCCCAGCTGGGTGACCCTGGGCGAGTCCCTTAACCCCCATTGCTTAGCCCTGACCACTCTTCTGCCTTGGAACCAATACACAGTATGGATTCTAAGGTGGAAGGTGAGGGGTTAAAAAAAGAAAAAGAAACAAGCCTCCATAAGAGGTCAGTGAGTCAGTTCCACTGACTCCGATGAGGATCTCTGAGCCAACTATTTGACTTCTATATGAGCCAACTACCGTGCCCTATGCAGCTTTCTCCAGGGCTTCGTCTTTTCTTGACTTCTAGGAGAGAGCGGATTAAAGCAGCTAGTCAGGTCCTCATGCTGAAGGGAGGCCAAGTCTGGGGGAAGCAGCTGAACTCGACTCCAAGCTGTTCAATGGAGTTGGCCTTGTGAGCCAAATCCCCTCAATTGGGGTCTAGAAACTATCCGGAGTGAAATGTGATGCTTGGATGTTCCAGCCACAATGGTCCATCGTGAGTGGCTCTAGCATTCGAGGCACGTCCCAACAACTCAGGAGAGCTGCTGGGCATCGACTGTGAGCAGCGTGGGCCACGCTGGAATCATCCGAGGGTCACCAACATACCGATTCTTTTCCCTTTGTCTCCCGCTCCCTCCTGTGCCAAGAAACGGCCAACAAAAGCCTGAAAAGCTGGGTTTCAATGAACCGGGCACCATTTCAGGGCGAGCTAAGAGCCCCAGCAGTTCTCCTGCCTCAGAGATGTTGAGCCAGCAGCGTCCGAGTTTAGACTGACTTCAGTGTTCCAGGCTCAAGAGAGCCGGAAGGGAATCCTGGTCGTGTCTGAGCCCTGAAGCAGAACCAATTCAAGAGATTGTGCCCGGAGGATCGAAACTATGGGCAGAGGAGGAAAAGTTCACTTCCTGATGGGCCGAGACTTTCGGGGCTGCTCTGGGCTTCCTGAAGGAGGCAGAGGAGGGGAATATTCCATTCCTTTCTACAATTCCATTCTACAATGTATTCCCAGCCCCATTCTAGGCTCAGTACATGCAAAGTCTTCTGCTCCCGGGCGCTTCCATTCTACTTGCATGTTGGCTAGGATCGTGGGATCAGACATGGAAGGAGGAAGGACCTTAGAGATCATCACCCAAGGTCACACGGGTGGTGGACGGTCGAGCTAAGATGTGAAGCCAGGCCCTCTGAGTCTAAGTGGAATATTCTATCTGCTGCACCATGTAGGCAGAGAGAAAGAGGAGGGCCTTGCCTTGGAGTTCCCCTTTCTTCTCCCACTAGCATTCTTGGAAACTGCTTTGGAATCCACCTATGGTTCTCCTCTTCCCTGCTCCCATATCTTGCTGGTATCTTCAGAGAAGAGGTGAAGGCCCTTGCCGACTCTCCTGGAAGCTCTGCCTGGGCCTCCTCCCACGGCTGCCCACTGCCCACTGGCTTTCCATTCTCGGGAGACCTTCACGAGATTTCATCCTGACCCCGCCTGGCTTCCCTGAATTCCTGCAGTCTTCTGGAGGTGCCTGTTGGGAGAAGAGGAGGCGACCGGTGGACACAGAGAGGAACGTTCCAGGAAGGGCCGGGTCATGCCCATTTCCCGTAGTACATGGATCCCACTGGAATGAGTGTGCGGGAGGCCCTCGGGTCACTGTTACCGTCTGGATCTGGTCAGACCCCCAGTCTGAGCCGTTAGGCACAATATCAAGTGTCTGCAAACAGCTTCGACCCCCTGCTGCTGGGTCCCGGGAATGATGGATGGTTGTACAAGTCCCCTCTGTTTTATAGACAGAGAAAGCAGCTGCCCAGAAAGAGGAGACTGGTTCAAGGTGTCTGACTGAGTTCACGGGAGGAAGGGGGTGGGGGGTGAGGAGTGTTGAATGACTTTACTCCTGGCCCTCCAGACCTAACTCCAACAGCTTCTCGTGAAGACTCCCCTGAAGCTTGGCAATAAAGGCCAGGCTGGGAACTGAATGGAGTGAGAGGGCAAAGAGGGGCAAGAGTCAGGAAGTCTTTTCCAAACATAGCCCAGGCTCCTGGACCTGGCATTTGAAGCTCTACGTAGACTCTACCTCCAACCTTTGCTCTCAACCCTTCTCCTACCCCGAACTCTGTGCCCTACTCACCACTGTCCATTACCTCCTGTACTCTCTTGCCTCCTCTTCCTCACCCGTCCTGCCTCCTTGAGTGCCCTCATCCCTCCATCAGGGGAAATCTTCGCAGAACCAGTTCAGGTCCCACCTCCTCCAAGAAGCCCTCCCTGATTCTCTGCCCTCTCCAACAAATCTGGGAGTGCTTTCCTTCTTTCATACCCCCCACCCTACCCACTGCAGTCACTCAAAGGTTCCCTGTGGGCATCTCCCACTTGTCTTTGTCTAGCGTGATTTGGGCCCCTGGTATGGGGACTGCAGACATCTTGAGGGCACAGCCTATAAGCCAAGTGTTCTGTGCCCGGGTGTAGACAGCAGAAACTCCTCTTGGAACACTGTACACAGAGATGGATACACTGTGGCACAATCAAACGCAACAGACTTCTCTACTAGCAGCAATGCAATGATCCAGGACAATCCTGAGGGACCTATGGAGAAAGATGCTCTCCACATCCAGAGAAAGAACTGTGGGAGCGGAAACCCAGAAGAAAAACAACTGCCCGATCACATGGGTCGATGGGGATAAGACTGGGGATGTAGACTCTCAACGCTCACCCCAGCGCAAATATCAATAATATGTCAATAGGTCTTGATCAATGCTACATGTAAAACCCAGCGGAATTGCGTGTTGGCTATGGGAGGGGGATGGGAGGAGGGGAGGGAATGAACATGAACCATGGAACCAGGGGGAAATAGTCTTAATTAATTAATTACTTTTTTTTTATTTTTATTTTAAACCCTTAACTTCTGTGTATTGACTTATAGGTGGAAGAGTGGTAAGGGTAGGCAATGGGGATCAAGTGACTTGCCCAGGGTCACCCAGCTGGGAAGTGTCTGAGGCTGGATTTGAACCTAGGACCTCCCGTCTCTAGGCCTGGCTCTCCATCCACTGAGCTACCCAGCTGCCCCTTAATTAATTACTTTTTAAAAATAGGTTTAGTCTAAAAAGAAGAAACTTCTCTCTTGTCCAGTGGAATGGGAATCTGGAATTAGGACTCTGAAAGATCTCCAAGTGTCTGGAGAGCCCAGTTGGTGAGCTGCTGCTGCTGCTGCTGGAGTGCCTTTCTTCATTGACTCTCCCCTCCCTTGGTCAGTGCCTTGTGAGCTCGTTGCAAAACACCACCAGTCCCCCCAGATAGCTAGCGTTTGGCCCCGATTCCTTCAGGAAACATTTGGGGCCATCACAAAATGACCCTCAGGGGAAGTTTCTGGGGGCCCCTCTGTTCCCAGGGGGATGCAGACCCCCAGCACCCCAAATTCAGAGGAGTTACCCAAGAAGCAGGCGACATACTACAGTGGAGAAATCTGGAGTCGTGGGGCCTCCGTTGTGACCTTGGGGAAGTCACTTCCCTTGCCCAAGATCTCAACTTCTTTCTCTATAAACTAGGGGGTTAGAGTCGACGGCCTCTCAGGGGTGTCTCTGCTCTCAAGTCCTAGGAGCCTGTGTAGGGGATGAGACTCAGTCATAAAGCAGCGAGTGCGTGGATGCTTTCCTTCTTGAACGGGGTCTAGACAGCCCTGAAAATGGGCATCCTGTGGCCAATACGGTCGCTCCCCCTGTCCAGCCATTGTCTGACCTGTGCCCACCGGGGCTGCAGGACAGGAAGGGAGCCCCGTAGGCCCTCCGAGACTGTCCAGGTCCCGTTTCAAATAGGAGGGGAAGTAGAGGCCCCCAAAGGCCAGAAGTCCCACCGCAAGTCCGTGCTCACGTCCTGTCCTGCATCAGGGCTGGGGGTGGCCATGCTGGGTGTGGAGGAGACCGGAGCTGGGCCTTAGGACCACTGCTCCCAGCTGGCTGGCCGTGAGCAGGGGGTGCGATTGAAACCATATGAGCTGCGGGTTTTTTCAAGGAGGGGAACTGAAACCAGATGCTCTGGGAAGGAGCCCAGGGAAAAATCTCAGGAAAGTCTTGTTTTCAGTTAACTTGAAATATTTTATTGGCATAGTTCCTGTTCTTCCCTCTGCAGCCCTCCCCTCCTCCATCCCCTGCATCTGTGCGACCCCCCCCTCCCAGCCAAGCCGAGCCGGGGAGGTAGGATGGCTTGTCTTGGCCTGGGGGGGGGGGTAGGCAGGCTGGTAGCCTACAGATGTTCTGAGTCTCTGGGGCTTCACACAGGCTTGGGTTCCTCTCCCACTCCAGCCTCTGGGTCTTTGGCTGGGGCCAGCCCCCCTCCCCCCAGTCTTGGCCCCTCTCCCTCCTTTTAGGAAGGATACTGCTTCTCTCTGAATAGGCAGCCCCACAGAAAGGGAAGCCTGCTCTGAATCTCCCATGATTCATTCAACAAAGTCTGATTGAGGGAGGCCCTGAGCAGCCCCTCTTCAGTTCCTCGCTTCCCCGGCCACTCAGATAGGAAGCTAAAAGAGCTTTGGTCCATTTCCACTTCTGATGTTTACCACCTATTTGCCCTTAGGCAAGTCATGGAAGCTCCCCGGGCCTCAGTTTCCCCTGCTACAAAATGAGTCTGCCCGATGTTGACTTCAAGTCAAGACGCAAAAGTACCAAGTGATACCTGTTAGCCACAGCAGGAAGCAAACCTCCCACTGCCAGCCACCCACCTGCCAGCCTGCCCTCCGCTTGCCTGCCTGCTGGCTGTGGTCCCAGGGCTGGGGGGTGGGCTGGGGTTTTTCTGAGGCCAGGCATTAGACGTCAGAAGGCATTTTCCCATAGAAAAAGGGTCATAAACGGGAGTTAAGTTACCAGGCTAGTAATGAACCTGTAACAAGCTTGAAGTCGTAAATACTGGATTTCAGGCTTCTTGGTGACGCGCCTTTCTATGGGAGAATGCATTCTGAATTCCTGTGCTGGGTCCCAAGAACAAATCTCCCTCCTTGCTGGGGACTGGGGGGGGGGGGCAATCATAGTGGAGNGACCCCCCCCCCCCGCGGGGGGGGGGGGGGGGGGGGGGGGGGCAATCATAGTGGAGGGGGGCAGTGTGGTGCAGCAGGAAGGGCGCCACTTTGGCGTCAGGGGTCCCGGGTTCCAATCCTCAGTTTTTCTCTTTGTGACCTTGGACAAGTCTTCTCACCATTGGTCCTCAGTTTCCTCACTTGAAAATTGTAGGAACTGGGCCAGAGCTCAGAAGAGGGAGCTCTGTGGTGGACATGTTGCGTCTGCAGTGCCCAGAGCCAGAAGGTCAGTTTGAGCTGTGCAACAGGCAGTTGATGATGTGGGACCTCAGTCACGGGAGAGACAGAGGCTGGATGTGTAAGCCTGGGAGTCATCGGCATAGATGTGAGGAGCTGACGGCGAAGAGAAAGGGCCCAGGATAGAACCTCAGAGCCATCCACTTTCACGGAGCTTAGGCCCTGCTCCTCCATGGGTGGGTTCTTCTTATGCCAGGCGTTCAAGAACCTCAAGAAGCTGTTGGCTTGGCTGGAGTTGTCCAGGGGAGTGCAGGAATTTGTGCAAGGCAAGAGGCCAGAAGCCTCTGCGCCCGGCTTCCAGTGCCCCCGGGAGCTCATTTCCAGATGGTCTTTTTTTAACTCTTACCTTCTGTCTTACAATCAATACTGTATATTGGTTCCAAAGCAGAAGAGAGGGAGGGTTAGACAATGGGGGTTAAGTGACTTGCCCAGGGTCACATTGCTATGTCATCTAAGGTCAGATTTGAACCCAAGACCTCCCATCGCTAGGCCTGGTTCTCTATCCACAGAACCACCTAGCTGCTGCCTTATACACTCTTTTTGTCTTTCATGGTCCTCTGACCTGATCTCTGAGAGCTGCTGAGACAAGCCATGGGCACAACTGCAGACTCTGAGGTAGTATGTCAGGCCTAGGGGGGCTGGAGAGGATCATCAGGGCTTTCCCTGCCCTTAATCTGCTTGCTAAGGACCAGGGTGTGTTCATATTCGAGGGGATCCCTTGGCCCCTCGCAAAAGCCATGTAGGAACTGTGAACTGACACAGCCATTGTGGGGAGCGATACGGAACCAGCTCAAAGGGCCACAAAAGTCTGCATACCCTTTGAGCCAGCGATACTGCTGCTGGGTCCGTATCCCAAAGAGCCCAGAGATAAGGGAAGAGGACCAACCTGTACCAGATATTGTTAGCAGCTCTCTTTGTGGTGGCAAAGAATTGGAAACGGGGGGGGGGGGAGCGGCGGGGGTGTCCATCCCTAGGGGAACGGCTCAACAAGTTGTGGTAAATGAGCATGATGCGCCATAAGGAGTGATGAACAGCAGGAGTTCAAAAACACCTGGAAGGACTTGTATGAACTGATGCAAAGTGAACCGAGCAGAACCAGGAGAACACTGTATACAGTAACAGAAATACTCGACCATGCTCACCTGTGAAGGACTGAACCATCCTCAGCACAGCAAGGCTCTGAGACAACCCCAAGGGAGTCATGATGAAAGATGTTCTCCACGGCCAAAGAAGGAACCGTAGAGGCTGAGGCAGATCAAAGCATGCCGTCCTCTGCTAGATTTCTGTTGTGTGTGTCCTAAGTGTCTTCTATCATGGCATGAGAATGTAGAAATATGTATTACAGGAAAGTAAAACCTACATCAAACTCTTCACTGCCTGGGGGTGGGGGAAGGCAGGGAGGGAGAAAATCTGAATTTTCAAATTTCAAAAACAATTGTCAAAAAGTGTTTCTAGGAGGAAGAACAGCTGCTTGAACACATGGGCTGATGGGGACATTATTGGGGATGCAGACACTAAACGATAACTCCAGTCCAACTATCAATAATATGGAATTAGGTCTTGATACATGTAAAACCCAGTGGAATTGTGCGTCGGCTATGGGGGGTTGGGGAGGATTGGGGGAGGGGGAAAGAACATGAAACATGCATCTATGGGAAAATATTCAAAATAAAAATAAAAAAATAAAATAAAAAAAAGTATTTCTAGAGGGGCAGCTGGGTAGCTCAGTGGATTGAGAGTCAGGCCTAGAGACAGGAGGTTCTGGGTTCCACTCTGGCCTCAGACACTTCCCAGCCGTGTGACCCTGGGTAAGTCACTTGGCCCCCATTGCCTAGCCCTGACCACTCTTCTGCCTTGGAGCCAATACACAGGATTGATTCTAAGACGGAAGGGGAGGGGTTTAAAAAAGTGTTTCTACATGTAACAGAAAAAACATTTAAAAAGGAAAAACCACCTGGTGACTCTGCCCAGCTTCAGAAGCTTCTGGGCACTGAGCCTCAAGCCCCAGTGACATTTCAAGGCCGTGCTGAGTGAGCTATGGCAGAGGCTGACTGTTCTTGTGGTGGGGCCTGCCTGACAACGTGGTTCCGTGGGCCGGCCTATTGATGCCTGCCTTCTCCACCCAAGATGACCATTTGCCAGGGGTGCCCAGGAGAAGCAGGGAGTGGAAAACCCCCTCACCATTCCTGCCCCTTGGACTGCTTCCTCCAGCTCATGCACCGGAGGGGGGAAGGGGTCCATCTCCCAACTGGCTTGTGTAAATCCCAGACTCCCAAGAGTACAATAGGGGCGCTCTCATTGGACCGGTTTGTTTTGGTCTTTGTCTAACAGTATTCAGGAGAAGGGCCTACCACGCAGCAGGTGTAGAATAAATCCTTGTTCATGGCCCAGGATTGCAGAGAGCTGAGCCTGGCAATACAAAGGCTGACCACAAGGAACACTGCTGGCCCCAGTGCCACCCAGGACTGCAAGCTAGGAAAGTTGGCAGGAAAGAAGCTCCAACTCCCCTAGAGGCCTTTGTTTGGGCACCTGGCAAGAGCATGGGGCAATGGGCAGCCAAGGTGTGTGGGGGGTCATCTATATGTTGTGGAAGGGGAAGGATGCCCCCACTCTGACTTCTTCTTGGTCTTCATTCAGGGGCATAAGCTTGCCGGGCCCTATCAAAGGGAAGTCAGTGTGATACCCAGGGAAGAAAGGAAATCAATTTGGACAGAATTGTCAGAAGGCCTGGGTTTGAATCCTAGATCTACGGTTTGCAACGTGGTTCCATCTTGTGACCTTGGGGGCCACTGTTGTCCACTCTCTGGACTTCGGTTTCTTCCTTTGGAAAACGAGGCGCTAATTCTGAGCCGAAAGTGACCCTAAGGATCATCTCTGGAATAGTGGTGTGTCAAACTCGAATAGAAATGGCACCAATGAACCCCAGATAAGGGTCCCCATGATCCACACACATAGTGACGTAGAAAACCACATATGAACATTATCTATGTTTTAGTACATTTGGATTGATTTTGTTCGCTATTTCCCAGTTCCATTATAATCTGGTTCGGGTCACACCAAGGCTTCCTTGGGCCAATATCTGAGACCTCTGAACTAGTCCAAGCTCCTCGTTTTACAAAGGAAGAAACTGAAGTCCAGAGAGTGGACAACAGTGGCCCCCCAAGGTCACAAGATGGAACCAGGTTGCAAATCGCAGATCTGGGATTCAAACTTTAGAGCCCAGGTCATTGATTAATTAATTATGTGTCATAAGCCCCTTTGGTAGACCGTCTGGGGAAGCTTATGGACCTCCTTCTAAATTCTAAAGTCAAGTTTTTAAATGCATAAAATAAAATAAAGGGGGAAGCTAGGTGGTGCAGTGGATAGAAAGCCAGGCTTGGATATGGGGAGTCCTGGGTTCAAATCTGACTTCAGACACTTTCTAGCTGTGAGACCCTGGGTAAGTCATTTAACCACCACTGCTTAGCCCTCAGTGCTCTTCTGCCTTGGAATCGATACTCAGTATCGATTCTAAAACAGAAGGTAAGAGTTTTGAAAAAAAATAAAATGAAAGCAAAATTACATAGGAAACCAAAGGTTTGTGAAAATAAAGATGCCATTTCTTTTCCCTTCCAAGGATACAGACCCCCTGAAATCTGGCTGAGGAGCCTTAGTTAAGAATCCCAGCCTCAAGGGGGAAGCTGGGTAGCTCAGTGGATGGAGAGCCAGACCTAGAGACAGGAGGTCCTGGGTTCAAATCTGGCCTCAGACACTTCCCAGCCGTGTGACCCTGGGCAAGTCACTTGACCCCCATTGCCTACCCTTACCACTCTTCTGCCTTGGAACCAATATACTGTATTGACTCCAACATGGAAGGTGAGGGTTTAAAAAAAAAAGGAATCCCAGCCTCAGACTTATGAGAAAAAATGCCATCCACAGCTAAAGAAAGAACTGTGGGAGTAGACATGCAGAAGAAAAACATCTGACATCACTTGGTTCCATGGATGTATGACTGGGAGTTTTGGCTTTAAAAGATCACTCTATTACAAAAGTGAATAATATGGAAATAGGTATTGCGTGACAATCCATGTATAAGCCAGTGGAATTGCTTGTCGGCTCTGGGAGTGGGGAGGGAAGAAGGGAGGGAGAGAGCATGAAACATGGAACTATGGAAAAATATTTAAAAAATAAAAATGTTTAATTAAAAAAAAGAATTCCTGCCTCAGAAACTATCTCTATCCCATGATTCCCTCTTTCCTGCCACCTTCAGAAAGGCAGATGCTTCTTCCCTTCCACACAGGTACAGGATGGGTTGGACTGGGCTGCGCAGGGGATGGGGTCAGGCAGTGCCAAGCACTTCTCCCTCTCCCATTGATAAGTCATAATGAATGCAGACAGTAGTCCCTACCAAATGGCTTATACTCAGGGAGGAGTTGCGAGGAGGTAGAAGACCCCTACATTCCCAGCCAGACACTGCCAGCATTGTGGACCTTCCAGGCATGGTTCTGTGGTGAGTTCATGGGGTCACAAGGTGTCCAGGGCCTTAGTGATCATTCAGTCCAAACCCTCAATTGCAAAGGGAGAAACTGAGGCTGAGAGGGGGAAGTTATTCCAGATCACAGGATGCCAGGGCTGGATGGAAGCTGATCCCTAAAGAAAGGAGAAACTGAGGCCCAGAGGGGGGAGAAGTGACTTAGAATCACAGGATGGTAGAGGTTTCAGAGGGACGGTAGAGACCACTAAGTCCAATCCTTCCATTTTATAGATGGGAAACTGAGGCTGAGAGGGGAAGTGATTTGGGATTACCCGATTCCACAGGTGGAATGACTCGTTAAAAAGATTAAAGAAGTGGGAGATACTCTAGAGACCATCGTTTTCCCCCTTCACTGTATAGGGAGCAAGCACAGGATGTTGAGGCTGACTGGGACACCCTTCGGTGCAAATCTGTTCTATGGCTGAGAGGGAAACAAGTCCAGGAGAAAGAAAGGCCCCTGAAAGCTCCCGGAATGTTCATGACAGCTGGGTGGGACCTCTGAGCTCCTCTAATCCAACACCCATGTTTTTTTTTTTTTTTTTTTTAATTTTTTTTTTTTAACCCTTGTACTCTGGTGTATTGTCTCATAGGTGGAAGATTGGCAAGGGTGGGCAATGGGGGTCAAGTGACTTGCCCAGGGTCACACAGCTGGGAAGTGGCTGAGGCCGAGTTTGAACCTAGGACCTCCTGTCTCTAGGCCTGACTCTCACTCCACTGAGCTACCCAGCTGCCCAACACCCATGTTTTTAACATAGAAGGGCTAGCTTCTCATGCCCCGATATATAAATGAGGACATTGAGGCTTGTGGAAGGGATGAGACTTGCCCAAGGTCATGCAGGTAGAGAGTAGGGGGTGTGAGATTTGGACACTGGATCTTGGTTTCCAAATGCAACCTTTTCCCCACCAGCCTGATGGCCAAACGAGAATGAGCATTAGGTCTACGGCAAGCCTTGAAGTGTTCTGCGGACACTGGCTATATGAACTGCCCTTCATGTAGGATTCGGTCGAGTTCTTTGCTCATGCCTCATCGCTCTGACAGCCTGGGGAAGTTGCTGCCTAACTGCCTGGGAGAAAGCCCCAGGAGTCAGCCGGCTTCTCCAATGGAAAGGGCTAACTTGCTCTGTGTGTGTGTGTGTGTGTGTGTGTGTGTGTGTGTGTGTGTGTGTGTGTGTGTGTGTTTGGCTCTTCCAAGATATGTACTTCTCCTCCAATTGGGAGGGCTGTTGACATCTCATTGTTTCACCAAGGAAGCCTGGAGAGAAACACTAGTTGGGCATCTCCTACGTTAGAATGACTGACTGGGGTTGGCAAGGGGCATCTGTGATCAGCCTGTCATAGCCATGGTTAGCTTCAGCCCTTCCCAGGGACACGAGCACTTGAGGCCCCTTGGAGGCTGGTTCATTATGGGCCTTGTTTGTGTAGGCGGCTCCGCTACTGAAGAAAAGAGCAAAGAGATGCACCAACAGACCAGAAGCCGACGTCTAGAGAAAGCTTTTATTTGACGGTGTTACCAGTACAGAACAGGACGGAGTTAGCACTAGAGATGGTAAAGGATGGCTGGGGATGGGGACAGGTGTTTGGTACAGGTCAGTCCATCGCCCAACTCCCTCCTTCAGAAAACATCGGTAGTAAGAAGGCAGACGTTTTAAATAAACACCTTCAACACACACCCACCCACCCACACACACACACACACACACACACAAATCACATTTTTTTTTTAGTTTGAGATTTTATGGCTACTACATAGGATGATATAATTTATAAACTAGTGCATATTTACACTTCCAGAATTAAAGCTGCCTCATTCATTTGCAGAGTTTCTAAGGGCCCTTTAGAAAGCAAAAGCAAAAAGAAAAAACCCTCCCTCCTCCCCTCCATTTTCCCCTTCCTCCCTTTCTCCCTCCCTCCCTTTCCCTTCTTCCCCTTCCCCCACCCAAAGGGCAGCCCATAGCCACACCAAACTTTCACAAAAAGACTTAACCCTTGAGTTGTGTCCAGTGGGGCTTCCCACAATCCCTTGGCTTTGTGCCCCCCCCCCCCCCCCCCCCCCCCCCCCCCCCCCCCCCCCCCCAACC
>NC_058136.1:58161400-58198161 GCF_016433145.1 Gracilinanus agilis | reverse complement strand
GAAGAGGGGAAGGGAGGGGAGGGCCCCAAGGTCACAAAGACAAGATAACAAAATGGTCCCAGCCCTTAAGGGGCATCCAGGCCACTGGGATGGCTTTGGAGCCCCAGGATTCCACCCAGTTTGTTGAAACCAATGGAATTCTGACCATTTTCCTAGTTGCTGGGCTGGGTGCTCTCTCTGGCCATGGGAGGTGGGCCAGAGAAGAGCTTCTCGTCTTCCATCCTTGCCCTCAGAAGCAGCACATGCTAGAGCAGTGATGGGCAAACTATGGCCGTTGGGCCAGATGGGGCCCCCTGAAATGTTCTATCTGGTTGCTCGACATTATTCCTAATCTGATGAGTACAATGAGTAGGATACAGTACAATGAAACTTGGAAAGAGTCGCCTTAGAAACAGACTGACAGAGGAGCATTTCCTTCCCTTTGGCCCCTCACTGTGCTAGAGGAGTCGCAAACCCTACCTGTCTCATGTATCAAAGAGGACTTGTAAGATCCTTTGGGTTCTCCTAGCAAGCTGCAAAGCTTTCACTTCAGGGGAAACTGCCCTGAAGAGGCCAGAAAAGGCCTCCGTGGTTAAAGTGGACCCAGGACCTGGCCGGCTGGCATTGCCAATGGCATGCCCAAGCCTCCTCCCTAGTAGTCCCAGGCTGTGACCTGAGGGACGCCGCCGTGCGTGTCAGACAAGGAAGGAATTCCTGCAAATGCTGCTGGCGGCCCCCCCAAGCTCGCTGTTTGCCGTTAGACAGCTCCCCTCTCAGTACTCCATCCCTGTTTGTTACCTAAACTCCCTTTCCAGCTCTTGTTGCCCCGCTTCTCTTCCATGATGGGGGTGCTGCTGACAGTGGAGGAGTGAGGGGTCAAGCTTGAGCCGGTGTTAGAAATAGACATCAGAGACTTTGCTGGGCGCATGGGTGTCAGCTGTTCAGGCTTGCTGGGCTCCTTCCGGGAGCGCTGCTGGAGAACCTTAATCATGGCATCCTTTTCGATGATCTGGGCATGGAGGGTCTTAATCCTGTTAGAGAAAACACAGGAAGACAGCCTTTGGGCTTTGAGCTCTGGGGTGGCACGTGGAGACAGCTCCCGGGGGAACCGTGGCCCTGCTGCATGCACCTAGTACGCGTGTGTCATTGGCGGGACAGAGGAATACAAGGGAAGAAGACATGCCCCATTGCCTGGGCAAGCTGTGGCCGAACTGGAAATGAGCAACTGTGGGCTATTTGTGAGAAGAACAGGAAAGCTAGACAGTGGTAACAGGGACAGAGGATGGGAAATTTCTTCCCAATAGGCCAGCAGTCTTGGGTACACCAAGGCGTCAACTGAGAGCTGCCGGTGCCTGGGGAGGGATGCCAGCTCAGAACAATCTGCTCCGTGGTTAGGAAGAGAAGGGGCGGCTTCTGCTTCTCACTTTAGGGGATCTACTTTCTCACCCCTCTAACTTAAATAACCAGAGATCGGTAGGAGAAGAAAAGAGAATCTGACCGTGGCCAAGGCATCGGCCCAATGAAAAGCACCAGGCCGGGTGTTGTTCCCCTAGTTTTCTGATGTCAGGGTTCAGGGAGCAGAGGGTGGGGAAGGTGGGAGAGAGAGCTAAATTCTGTCAGGTTTCACAGCTGTGGTGAAACTATGGATCCATCTGGTCAACCATGGTCCCAGGTCCATTGGAATCCAGATGACGGCTGCCCCACCCCAAGTACCTGCCCTCCATATCAAGGCATCTTCTGTTGGCCAGTAAGATTTCTTCCTCCTCTTTCTGGATACGGGCTTCCAGGGACTTGTCATAGCTGGTGTTGGGAGAGTGGCTGCTGCTGGTTGTGTCCCTAGATGACAAAATGGCAAAAGGATGTTGGGAGGGCAACAAATTCATGGTGGACTCTCTTCCTTTGGAGGGATTTCTAGAGAGGCCTAACCTGGAGCCAACCCACGTGATAGAGTGATAGAGTGCTTATGGACTCCACATCAAAGTTCTCACATCTTGGCTAAGTTTTGAGCACAGTAACATTGGGCAAGATCACTCAGAAATGGGGGCAGCTGGGTAGCTCAGTGGATGGAGAGCCAGGCTTAGAGACAGGAGGTCCTAGGTTCCAATCCGGCCTCAGATAATTCCCAGCTGGGTGACCCTGGGCAAGTCACTTGACCCCCATTGCCCATCCTTACCACTCTTCTGCCTTGGAGCCAATACACAGTATTGACTCCAAGACAGAAGGTGAGGGTTTATTTTTTTTTTAAAAAAAAAAAAAGATCACTCAGAAATATTTCTGAGACTCGGGAACTATCCTCAGGAAACAGGCCCAGAAGCCTTTGCTTCCCCTCAGACAGTGGCCCTCCTCCCCATCCCAACTCCTCAAATCTTCAGCTCGGGCCTAGGCCCTTGTCTCCTAGCCTCCGAAGTAAGCAGGAAACTTCCCTTTCTCCTTTCCCTCTCCCCATTCATGAATGCACCCCCATTCTGCAGTCAAGCTAGTGTCAACAGGGCCAGCCTATTAGCCTGGTAGGAGTCCCATAAGACCTGCAAGGTTGGGGAGAGCGGCAGCAAGGCCCAAACAGGGAATGGGCCCCACAAAAAAGGCAGTCTTGGAGTTTCAGCCACATCTAAGCTACAATTGAGTCTCTCTATCACCCCACACATGAGACTATCCCAAAGACTGTGACTATTCAGCTGCTAGAACCCCACCTCAGAAAGGGGTGGCACGTTCCTGCTGCTCTGGCTCCAGTGGTTCCCAAAGTGGGCGCCACCGCCCCCTGGTGGGTGCTGCAGCGATCCAGGGAAGCGGTGATGACCACAGGTGCCTTGAGCTTTCCTATTCATTGCTATTAACATTTTTTTAAAAATTAATTTCCAGGGGGCTAAGGAAGATTTTTTTCTAGAAAGGGGGCGGCAGGCCAAAAAAGTCTGGGAACCACTGGGCTAGCCTATCCCCAGGCACCCTGACTCCCCAGCTGATTAGCAATTAATAAAAAGCATCATTGTGGGCTCTCGGCCTGAAGCTACGGTCTGGGAACAGGCTGTTAAGGGAAGCTGTTTTGGAATCGGTCAATTCTAGGCTCCAGGACTAGCTTGACGCACATGAACACAGATCAGTGGCTATTGTTGCTAAAATCCAACTCTGGTCTACTAAGGCCCTGACCCCTCTCTGGAGGGGCCTGAGCCTTTCCTCCTGATGAAGGCTCCGGAAGCTTCCTGGGGACCCCACCCCCAAGGCCTAAGAGCCCAAGGGAGTCCGTGCTGTTAGCAACCTCCAGTGTGTTTGAAGAAGGCATCAGGCAGTGTGGGGAGGAGAAAGTGGGGAAGAGAGAGAAACTAGGTTGGGAGAGACCAGAATGGACCCAGGAAAGCACTTTGGGACCTCCCTCACTGCCTGCACTCACTCACTCACTCACTACGGTGCCTCTTTTCTCCTCTCTGCTCCGGACCCCTAGAGAAACAGGCACCTGTGTACGGGAGAGGGGCATCGGGGGCTCATGACCAGTGCAACACCTACTGGGCCCCCTTGGCAGTGGTAATCATGGGCCCGTGACTCTGTGGCACTTGGTTTTGCAGAACCCTTATAGACACAGTGTCATCACTGAGCCTTAGCAGCCTAGGCATGCCGTGTTATGACAAAAAGTGACTGGCCCAGGGTCACACAGCTAATACGTATCTGAGGTGGGATTCAAACCCAGGAGTTTCTAACTCCAGCTCCAGAGTTCTATCCATTAGATCCTATGTGACTCCAGGCAAGGCCCCAAATCCCTTTCATCTGAATCGGTTTCCCTGCCTGGGAGACAGAGGAATCTATGTGAGGAGGAAATGCCACACTGCCCAGGCAAACCAGGAGCTTTGGGTCAGGGAGTCCCTATGGTCCTCTGAGCCCTGGAATCGATGTTGATACTTCCTCACTCACTGAGACATTGAGGACTTCCTGTGCTCTCTTTAAGAATAGGACCAGCACACCAAGGTCCAAAAAGTGCTTTGCTCCTAACAAGCTGATAAAGTAGGAAGGAGGAGTTCCATTGTGCTGACAAAGAGACTAAGAGAAGTGAGATGACATGCTCAAGGGGACATGGCTGGTAAGTAACGAAGGTGGGATTTGAACTCCGATCTTCTTGGCTCTAAAGACAACACTGTCCACTAAGCCACACCCCAATCATTCCTGTGGCCAGCATCTCATCAGGATGCAGTTAACTGGCCAGCAGAAAGAAGGCTACAACTGATCCTCTCCAGGCTGCAGCGATTTAAAATCATCCTCATCAAAAGTTCTGCAATTCCCATTGGGGGCAGGAAAGGGACACAGCCCTTGGGGGCCATATCAGAGGCTCTTGCAAGGGTCTGTGCCAAGTTTTTAAGTGCTCGCATGGCACCCCATTGCCTGTCTATCACCTGCAGGCCAGCCTCATAAAGTTGGGAGAGGCTTGGCAGCAGGGGACACCTTTCTAGGGTGGCAATGGGCGTCACTGGAGAAGGCCCTCCTCCACTGAAGTTACAGGGCCCTTCGTGGACTTTATCTTCTCAGCGTGTAGACAAGCTGCTCCTAGCAGAGTTCACATCTGCCTCCTCTGGGAGTATCTGCTGAGCAGCAGAGGCCCTGAGGAGGAAGAGGGTGCCTCCGGCGGCAGCAGCAGAGCCTGGGCATCTGACTGAGTAGATAAAAGGCAGCAGCAAACGAGGGGACTGCACCAAGGGACCTCTAAGGGTCCTCCCAGCTCTGAATCTATGCTCCATGATCTATGGGAAGGGGGCTAAGGCTAATCTAGCAAGGGGGGAGGGGCGCGGGAGGTTTGGACCCAGGCAGGGCCGGCTACAACTTGCATTGAGGAGGAGCCTACTATAGCGGCCCTGAGCTCTGCCGGCTAACCGAGATGGATCATCTGGAAACCTCAGGAATGGAGCCCGCCACTACGGGGCCACTGGGAGAATTCTTGGGAGGCAACAATCAGAGAGGCCCCCTGGCACAAGAAGGGTGCCCCCTAAGCAGCCTGGATTAGAGCTTGATCATCCAACCAGAGAGGAGGAGGGACTTGACAAAGGTAACAAGCAGTACAAGACTGGGATCTTCCATCTCCCCCAACCCAGTGCTTTAAGCCAATTTCCCTGGCACTCATAAAATGCCAGGCAGGGTGCTAGGTGTGCCAATATGGAGCCGTTCCTACCCTCGAGCAGTATCTATTTTCTACTAGGAGTGGAACCCCAAGTGGCAGGGAGGTTGAAATGCTCCAGACCTTTTGGGATGTGTAACTCCTTTCAAAGTTTGGTGTTGGGAGTCTGTAGGGACAGTGACTGAACTTTGTAGCAGAAGGAGGAGGAAAGTGGACACACCAGACCAAAGCAAACAAACATTCTACCCAATGGTAGTTGGTGTTTAGTCTAAAAGATATTTCTTGGGATATAAGATACTTAGTTTGGGCTCTCAAACTGAATTTGTTGGTGGCTGCTAACAGCATATGCAAATAAGCAAGGAGAGCTGGTTAGCCAGCTTTTCAACATTCTAGGGCTCTACTTTGGCTCCAATATTTTGCGTACATTGGATAAAGCCCTTACCTCTCTCTAATGGTTCAACTGAACTACTATAGACAGAATTGATTAAATATGGAATAATTCTGGGCAAAAAGAAAATGGGGAAGTTAGATATGAGAGAGAAACCTTTCATGCAGAATACTCCACCACACTTGAGGTAGACCTTCCTGAGGGTAGCCTTCACTGACGTGAGATCTAGTAAGGGAAGGGATACAAGAAGAAAAAACTTAGCAGGGCAGCAGAACAAAGAGAACCCCAGTTAAGGAAGACAGTCATCAGCCATCTTGGAGCAACACACACTGGTTGGATCCAGGAGGTTGAAAAACGCCATTTGATAGGGAGGCAGCCCCAAGGCTTTGGCCAACATCTGAAGTTAAGGCCACTTTCCTGCTATTGATCTCTGAGTGCGCATGGCCCCTCGCTGTTCTGGAACCCTCCCAGGTCTGCTCCCGCCATGTAGCTACCCCCAGCATGGAGGTGAAGCCTGGCACTTCTCACACACGCTCATAGCCATTCCTTGGAACCATCTCCTCATACACAAAGGCAGAGGAAGTGGTGGCTTAGCTTCTGAGATGACTTGCTGTCCCCATCATACCCAAAGAATGCTTTCAAGCCAGACGTTGGATGAGCCAGCCCTGAATGTAACAGATAGCACGGTGCTGTAGAAGGGGTTCTGGACTTGAGAGCTGGACATGGGACTTGAGTTCAAATCCCAGCTCTTCCATTTATTACTTAGGGAACCTTGGACAAATCTGTGCCTCGGTTCTCTTCTCCGGAGAGGAGAAAGTTGGACTAGAGAGCCTTGAAGGCCCCCCACCTGAGTTTCTCAATGCCATCGAGACTCAAACGTTCCCTGGGTGCTAGCACTCAAAATTAGGCGTGTGGTCAAAGGACGTGAACAGGCAAGATCTCAACCACTCGGAGAGAGAGAGAATGAACTGAATAATTACGGGGAAGAGGAATGGAACGTTCATCGGCCTCTCTGTTTTACCTTCCCCTTCTCAGACTAGACACACTGAGCAAGTTCAGGGCAGGGAACTGTTGGAGGGGCTGCAGAAGAGCTGACTTGGCCATACCCTTTGACCTAGAAACGCCACTACTAGGCGCCTCCCCTAAAAGGGCAAAGCCGAAGGGCAAGGTTCCACATGTCTCGGGTTATTTATAGCAGCGCTTTCTACAGTAGTGGAGCTGGAGGAGCCAAATGCTTGGTGACTGGAGAATAGTTCAACCAAACGTGCTCCAAAGGCCAGTTCTCTTCTCATCTCTGCACAGAGTAGATGCTTGGTGGATTCTTCTGGAATGACTGGATTTGAATGAATTCGCACACCCCACCCAGACTAACCATCAGATGTGTCTCGCTGAGGAGGGACACATTGTCTGGCACGAGCTGACTGGCCCCTACCCTTCCTGAATAACCGACCAAAGGATAACCAATAAAGGAAAAGAAAAATAATTCTCTTCCACTTCTCCCCTCTTTCTCCCCCCCCCTCCAGGGAGAGACAGGCATGTGTCCATAGGGCTCGCCTGCTTACTCGTGGCCAGGAACGTGGCCTTCAAATACCATTCCCCAAAGGGCAAGAATGGCTTCATGTTCGGTACAAACCCAGGGCATACCTCGGACACTACTCAGCTATCGAATGGCAACGGCCCCTTCTGAGTGACATTTGGAGAAGACTGGCCCAGGCAACTGTTCCCCCATCCCCCACCCCCAGCCGACCTGCAGAACCCGAGTAGCCCAGAGAGAGGAGCCTGACAAACTCTCATCTAAAGCCCTGGCTTTTCTCTGGAAGCTGAGCATTGATGGAGCACCTTTTATATGCCTCAGGATCTAGAAACCCCGAAAGTATTCTAGGCACTGGGGATACAAAGGGGAAAAAAGAGAGGAGCAGTTAGGTGGCACAGTGGATGGAGTGCCGGGCTTAGAGTCAGGAGTTTACATCCAGTCTTGGACACTAACTAGGTATGTGACCTTGGGCAAGTCACATAACCTCTATTTGTCACAGGTTGTTGTGAGCATCAAATGAAGTCATAATCGAAAAGTGCTTAGCACAGTGCCTGGCACATAGTAGGTGCTTAATTAATGCTTATTCCCCATCCCTCTTCCACAAAGAAGAGAAAAGCCATCCTAGAGGGTAGAAATATGAACAACTTGGAGGCTTGAGGAAGGCCTAAGGTAGAAGGTGGCACCTGACCCGGGCCTGGAAGGAAGTGGAGGGGAGTGTGGAGGGCATTCCAACATGAGGCCCAGCCTACATAAAGGCACCAAGGTAGGGTGCTTGATGGGAATGGAGAGAGAAGAGGGGAATCGGATCATCAGATCAGAGGCTCAGGGTGGAAGGCTGACAGAAAGGGGAGCAAATAAGGCACAAACTGCCCCCTGAGAAATGGCCCTTTGTGGGCTGGCCAATAGCAGGGAGTGACCCACGGGGCCTCTCCTTCTCTCACCTCTGGGCCGCCACCGTGGCAGCAGTCTCCAACGCAAACTGCCTCATCACTGTCTCCTCCAAGTACTTCTGCTCCCACTTGGTCATGTCGGCCTCCAGAGCCAGGATGCGTTCTTCCTTCTCCCGAAGTAGCTCCATGAGGGCCGCGGCACTGTACTCTGAGAGATTGGCTGCCTGCGAGGTGCCTTGACGCTGGCAGGGAGAGGCCCCCAGATTAGGGCCAACCCTTGCTTGGCAAAGGCTCACCTTCTCT
Source organism: Gracilinanus agilis (assembly GCF_016433145.1). Lineage (NCBI taxonomy): Eukaryota > Metazoa > Chordata > Mammalia > Didelphimorphia > Didelphidae > Gracilinanus > Gracilinanus agilis. The sequence goes on along the minus strand of NC_058136.1, from coordinate 58,189,975 downwards.
GGGCAGGGGTAAAGGCCCTGAAGATGTCCCCAGGCCACCCCACACTGACAGAACCTCTCTGAAATAGACCCTCAGAAAAAAAATGGCCTTCATCAGAGGTACCGAGGTTGAGGGCTACAGGGCACCTTACAGTCCATCCAGCCCAACTCCCTTATTTTAGAAGGGGAAACTGAGGCTCAGAAAAAGGAAAGGACTTGCCCAAAATCACGCAGAAAGATAGTACTTAGCAGAGGCAGGATTTGAACCTAGGTCCTCTGACTCCAAATCTAAACCTCTTTCCACCATTGGTGTCCCTTCGACATTGAGACAGTAGGGAGACATGATTGGGGTGGGGGGGGGAAGGAAAAGGAGAGAGGGGTGGTGGAGGTCAGCAGATTTGGGTCCTAGGTTCAGCTCTGCCACTGATTCACTCTATGACCTCGGGTAAAGCTCTTTAAGTCTCTAAGCCTCAGTTTCCCTCTCTGCAAAACAATGGGGTTAAGCCTAGATACCCTCGAGGGTCCCTTATAGGCATTCATTTCTCCTTAGCAGATTTCTAGGAGGTGACTGGAGGTGACACCAGTACAGGGCACAGTTCTCTGTCGGTGCCTGGGTATCCATTACCAAGGCAGCTCTGGGCACAGGGGAAGTGAGATGGCAGACCTGGGACTCCTCTCTCCCTTCAGAAGAGCTTCCCACTGGCATGAACTGGGAACAAGGAAGCGTGGCCCAGTAACCCAGATAGCAGGAGGGAAGCTACTCGGCGCCGCAGGCCTCAACTCTCCAGGAGTAGACAGAGAGCCCAGTGGCCCTGGGTCCCTCTTACCTGCTGCATGCGCAGAGACTCCAGCTCTCTCTCCAGCCGGGCCCGGAGGCGGTTCTCGAGCTGCTCCCGCTTCTCACAGGCTGCCTGGAGTTGCACCAGGGCTTGCTGCATCTTCTCCACCTTCTCCACATACACTTGCTTCTTCTTAAGCTGAAGAGGAGATATTGGAAGGGACTCAGCTGGGCCCCAAACCCAAGTCGACTCTGCCTCTGGGATTCAAATAGCCCCTTCCCCCTATGATCTGTCCCCTCACTCCCAGGGAGTACGTGTGGGGAGGACCCAGCCAGAAATCACTAGAGTGGCTACCAAGTCCCTACATGTGGACCCCGAACCCCTGAGAATTCCAGCAGCCCTGTGTCACCCGTATCCGGGCAACCCCCTGTCTCTGTTCTCAGATTCCAGACAGCTGCTTCCCCTCAATTGATGTAACTGGCCTTTTAAAAAAATATATGTTTTTGTTGAAACCTTTTGCTTGACATTGCCTCGATTTCTCCCTGTTTCCCTCTCTCCTCCCAGGGAGCCGTCCCTTACAACCAAGGATTTAAAAAAAAGCATTCAGCCAATTGGAGCAGCTCATTTAAAAAATGTTTTTAAGTCCTTCTTTTCTGTCTTAGAATCAATACTATGTATTGGCTCCAAGGCAGAAGAGTGGTAAGGGCTAGGCAATGGGGGTCAAGTGACTTGCCCAGGGTCACACAGCGAGGAAGTGTCTGAGCTCAAATTTGAACCCAGGACCTCCCATCTTTAGGTCTGGCTCTCAATCCACTGAGCCACCCAGCTGCTACTCCCCTGAGCTGCTCATCTGTAAAGTGACCAGTGCCCTTGGTCATCCCGAGGAGAAAAAAGGACCAGCCTTAACCCCTTAGGGCCCCTCAGATCCACTGACCAGATTTGGGAATGGCTGGCCTCTCCTGGGTGAGTGCTGCTATTCCTCCCTGGACCAGAACCAAATAGCAGGGACCAAGAAATGTAATGTGGAGGCAGGAGGTGTTCACGGAGACCTGTATCCTGAGCCGTCCCGTGGGGGCCAAAAGGCCTTGTATTCTGGCCAGTAAGCCTTTGAGTTAGATCAACTGAGAGTGGGGCTCAGTCTCGGCGCCTTGACTAGCAGAATCTGGAATACGGGAGGCTACCGGCCTTGGGTGCGGGAGGCCTGTGTTCATAGGTCGACACTTCTTTTAAGGTTTCCAAGGTGCTCTCATCTCAAGCCTGAGAGTCAGCCAGGGATCATGACTTGTTTACAGAAGATCAGTGCTCAGGGAGGCTAATGACTTGTCCACAATCATAGAGTTGTCAGAGGCATCTGAGCCGGGAGCTGAACCCAGATCTCTCCAGTCCCTTCCCACCAGATATGCTGTGCTTGCCCAGGAAGAAAAGGAAGGTCTCCCAGCTGACCTAATTTGAAGCCCCAAAAGGCTGGTCTTTGCCCACGAGTGGGCATTTGAGGGCAAGTCGCTCATGCTTCCGATGCCCCAGCCACGGCCACAAAAGAAATGATGAGACACTGGGTGGGTGGGGGTGCTCCTTGCACGGAAGATCTCCGAACCAGAGAGGTGAAGGGAGCTCAGCATCATTCCCTGGGCAAGGCAGTTCTCACCTCCTCCTGAGGGCACAGTGAGGAGGAGGCCAGGCTGAGGCGGTTTGCAGTCGCAGGCCCAGGAGGCTGGTGAAGGAGCCAACTGTTTCCCTGGCACATTATTGCAGCTTCTCTCAAGTTAACCTGCCATGTCACGGGACAAGCATTCAGGGCCCCACTTGATAACACTGGATAACACTGATCTCCTATCTTTTGTCCTGGGCCCTTTGGAAAGTTCCAGGAGGCACAAAACAACACGTCCTATGCAGAGCCCCAATTGAATCTGGCTAGAGGCTTCCTCTTGCCACAAGGGGAAACTGAGCAGCCCCTTGGATGGGCGAAGCCAAGGGCGCGGGTGGGAACAAACCGAGGAATCCCAACACGGTAGCGCAAGGTGGCCGAGAAGGTTCAGTCTCTGCCCTACCACGAGACCTTGGGGGGGGGGTTCTCTAAAATGAGGACTGACATGAAGCCTGTCTCTTCCCTTTCAGTGAAGACAGGTGGTGGGCTGCAGGCATGCAATGAGGCATACATTTTCTGACATGGCCAACGCATTGATCTCTTTTATTTAACTGGCTATCCTTACTGCCAGGGAGCATTCGGCCAAGGGAAATCATTGGGAACTGATGGCAATATTTAAAATGAGTCGGTAAAAAACCTGACCCGGGGGCCTCCCATCAGGTCCCTCCTAATGTATACTTTCCCCGTCAGGTCTCTTGGGGGCTGCTAAGGAACCAGGCAGCATCGTGACTAGATGCAAATTGACCCAAAGAGAATTTTGAAAAAGGTTCCAAATGAAGGGCCATCCAGGAAGCCAATGGAAGTCCCACTTTCTGCCGGCCTCTGCCATACCTATCCAATGGAAATTGGGCACAAGCTGGCCCCTTTGTGGCGACGGCCCCTTGTGGAACTACATAAGGAGTCTGAGAAGATGGCCTGAGCTATGGGGGAGCACTCCGCCAAGAACTGGACTCCCCATATCTGGAAGCTTCTGTACAAGACTCAGGGCTCAGAAGGCCTCGGGACTTCTCTCCTTAGCTCCACGGCCAGTCCCTGCACCTTTGGCCAATTAAAGGTAACCAGCACTCACCCAGGTCTAGTTTGCACGAGCAAAAAATACTGCACTTCAGACTTATGATGGAAAAATAAGTAGCTCAGAAAACTAAAACCAAAATCTCATGGACACACACAGTCCCTGAAAGAGACAGCTGGCTACCCTGGCCAGACCTTCAAGTCTTTGGGAAAGAAGAGCAGCAAGAGATATCAAGGGAGCTTCATGATATAATAGGGCAGGGGGCAGCTGGGTAGCTCAGTGGAGTGAGAGTCAGGCCTAGAGACAGGAGGTCCTGGGTTCAAATCCAGCCTCAGACACTTTCCAGCTGTGTGACCCTGGGCAAGTCACTTGACCCCCATTGCCCACCCTTACCACTCTTCCACCAAGGAGCCAATACACAGAAGTTAAGGGTTTAAAAAAAAATAAAATAAAAATGATATAATAGGGCAGCTAATGAGGGCCTGAGGGGGTGGAACTAGGCAGGCGGCCATTCCTCTGGCCTCCACTGAAGTCAAGTCACACTTGGAGGACTATGCTCAGTTCTAAAGGCCATGTTTAAGGAAAGGCAGTAGTGAGCAGATGGATGCCCTCCGGACAGAAGCCAGACTCTGGGTGAAGGGCTTTGAAGATCATGCTATTTGAGGAGCAGGTCTGCTAGGAGCAGGGCATACAAAGAAAAAAGAGAAACGCCTTGCCCTCAAGGAGCTTCCTCTTTCCAAGGTTGATGGAAATGGGGAAATTCAGCCTAGAATCAGAAGGGACTGCACGTGTTCTCCTTGACCCCAGGGGCTCCTAAGTCTTATCTCTTAACTACCAGCCGCAGCCCCCAGTGGGAACCTATTTCAGGAAGCAGAGAAACTCAAGTCACTCCCCAAAACTCAATGACTTCCTGAACTGGGGTTAGAATCGCAGGAAGTGGCTCTGTAGGCATAAAAACAAAGCCACAAAGCCCAAGAGAAGTGATTCTTGAAGGCAAGTGGAGATGAGGTGAGTCCTTATGAGTTGTGAGTTTTGTTCCAACATGCCATTTCCCTGAGGGCCATACTTTCTATCTGCCTGTGTCCCAATGGCAGGGAGCCATTCAGACATGGCCACGAAAAGGTCCCAACCATTCCTTCAGGTGATGCGAAGGAGCAGGGAGCCCCCCAAGAAGAAGTCTGTCCTTACTGTCCAAAGGGACCTGGGATTGGGGTTGGCTGTTGGCCTTCATACTCAGAGGACCAAAATGGCATCGCTACGTTGGGGTCTATGTATGGTGTGTCTGGCTATGGCTGCGGCTGATCAGACCAATACAAGCTCAGAAGGTTCTACCGCAGGGTGGCCACAGATAGCCCACACGAACATTTGGGATGGAGATGGCTCCAGATATGCACATCTCATGTTTCTTTTGAGCTTCTGCAATTGGCAGTGAGGTACAATACAGTATGAAGCCCTGGATTCTAGCTGAGCTTCTATGGTTACTGTGGACTGCACCTCCATTTGCTCTATAGAATGAGGGCACTAGACTGGATTCAGCAAAAGTGCCTGTGCTAAGAGAGGCGGGGGCGGCAGAGACAAGATGGCGGCTCAGTAGCAGCAAAAGCTGGAACTGCTCCGAGACTCCTCCCCAAAGCACCCAGGCTAGGAAGAGATAAGTGTAACCTACATACAACAGAAAATATATGCAAAGAAAGTCCTTTGGGGGGGGGGGGTAAAAACCTGTGGGGGCGGGGATCAGAAAAGGCCTCACCAAAAGGAGACACCTGAGCAGAGACTGAAGCAGGAGACCTTTCTGAAAAACTGAAGGCAAGTCAGGAGAGCCAGTCCATACAGAGGCAGAAAGGTGAGAGACGGGAAAGCAGTCTGGAGTTTAGCCAGCCTACCTCAAAGCTCCCTTCTGGTTGCGACATAGCATACACCTTTTAAGGGACTCAGTTTCTTCCTCAGTCAAATGAGGAGGTTGGACTAGATGATGTCAAAAACCCCTTCCGGTTTAAAGCTGTATTCTACCCCAGGCCCATCCTTGTCTAAAGCTCTGTAAAGAATTGTTAGAGCCTAAAAAAGCACTCTGTGGCACACCTAGGTGGCACTGCAGTGGATAGAGTGCCAGGCCTGGAGTCAGGGAGACCTGAGTTCAAATCTGCCCATAGATACTTCCCAACTGTGTGAACCTGAGCAAGTCACTTCACCCTGTTTTAACTCAGTTCCCTCATCTGTCAAATGAGCTGGAGAAGGAAGTGGCAAACCACTCCTGTGTCTTTGCCAAGAAAACCTCAAATGGGGTCACACAGAGCCGGACACAACGGAAACGACTGAACAACAACAAAAAGGGCCCTCAGACTCTGTGCTGGTACACTCTGAAGCAAGCTTCAAAGCCCTAGGTATCGGCGTGGTGATTCCCAGAGCAGAAGGAAGGTGCTTCCTCATGATATGATGAATGAAAAGACAGCGCTGGAGCCAGGAAGCTCTGAGTTCAAGTCCTGCCTCTGAACATGGGATACAGCATAGATAATGCTAACTTGTGGTTTGATGCCACATCTCTAGGCAACTCTCTTAAGAGTAGAAGTCTCTTTGAGAGAGGGAATCTCGTGTGTGTGTGTGTGTGTGTGTGTGTGTGTGTGTGTGTGTGTGTGTGACACAGACAGACAGATAGACAGACAGACCGACCTGTGGCACTGCTTTTCCCATCTTCTTCCTTCAATCCGACCTTGATGGGCTATATTTCTCCTGAGTTACCCCTCCACCCTGCATCCTTGCCTCCATCCATCTAGCCTCTGTCCTTAGGATCTTGACCCCTCAGGCAGCTTTGGGCTCAGTATCTTTCCATCTAGGTTCCCTCCTCACTCCTCCCCAAGGTCCTCCCCTCCCTCTGCCTTCAGAAATGCAAAAAAACCAAGCCCTCAACCCTCCACTCCTCAGCCTTTTCCAGCTGCCAGTTCTCTCCTTGACCAATGGCCAGCCTGTCCTCCACTGCCTTCCCACCTAGCTCGCTCCTTAACCCCTCTGCCCTCTGGCTCCTTGGCCCATTATTCCATTGAAACTGATCTCTGGCCATGCTCAGGAATGGCCTCCTTAATCAGCCCAATGGCATTTTCTCCCTCTTTAATCTATCCGAGCCCTTTGACACCCTTGATCTCCAACATCCTGCAAGTTCTCTTCCTTCCTTTGGTTTCCATATCATTGCCTTCTCCAGACCGCTTCCTTCCTCCTTGACCTCTTCTGCCTCCTCTCCTGGCTTTGCTTCCTCTCGTCCCCACTCCCTCCCCAGGCCCTCAGGCTGGTGTCCTTGGCCCCCTCCTCTGTGGAGAAGCTCATCCACTCCCACAGAATGAAGGAATGCCAGAGTGCCTCCTAAATCTCTCTCCGGCGGCAGCCAGCTCCAATACAGACACCACTTAGATCACCAAACACGCCGGAGACCAAATTTTCACCGGCTCTCCCCGACTCTGCGAACCTTCCGCCTTCTGTCAGCCTGGCTTCGATTCCTCCCTGTCTCTTCCCCCTGCCCCCCCCCCAACCCAATCATTAAAAGTCCTGCTCATTCTTCCTCAGCAATAAATCCTCCATCTGTCCCTCTCTTTTTGCTCCCACATGATGACTCAGGCCTCATGCCTGGCCTGTTGCAACAGCCTCCTAGCTGGTCTCCTTGTTTCTAGTCTCCCCCTTCCAATCCCCCCTGTTCGAGAGGCCAAGGTAATCTTCCCAAAGCCTCCCTTTCCTCCAGTCGCTCCTCGACTCAACAACCTTCAACGATTTCCCGTTGTATACAGGATAAAGTCCAAACCCCTCAGCCAGCCACTCGAGCCTCTCCACAGTCTGGCCTCTGCCAATATTTCCAGCATTATTCTCGTCCCCCAAAACAATCCCCCGTCTGCTGCAGCTGGCCCGGGCCACACTTTTCCAAGAAGAAAGGTTCACTGCCTTCCTCACGCGGCGGCGCCTTCGCCTTCGCCCGAGCCCTCGGCCTTTGCAAACCACCTTCCTCGGGAGCTCTTCCTTCCTCAGCCCCCCATCTCCCCGTGCCTGGCTCACTCTGCCAGCTTCCACATCCACTGCCCACTCGATTTACAATGTTTTATTGACTGCAGTTGTTTCCATTTGTACTGTACCCTCCCCAGCGTTAGGATCTCAGACCTGGAAGTGGGAGGTGGGAGGGCCCTAGTCCAACCTCCGGAATCTAAGGACCAGAGAGGGAGCGCTATTCGCCTGAGGCCACACATCAGAGACAGGATTTGAGCCCAGGTCCTCTGAGTCAGTGTGCTCTTTCCACTATGTTCCGCTGTCTCCCTTGCAGACTCAGTGCATGCCCTTGATTAGCTGAAACAATCAGAAATCATAACTGATACTTAAATAGCACTTTTGAAAAGTTCTTTCCTTTGAGGCTCATGACAACAGTCCTGGGAAGGAGGTGTTATTTTAAGCCCATTTTACAGCGGAGGAAACCGAGGTCCTGGGGCAACGTGGTTCATTTTTCTGACCTTCTGTTTCCTCCATTGGAAAATGAAGCGGTTGAACTCTGAGACTTCCAAAGACCATTCTGGTGTGAAATCTATGCTTCTAGAAAAACCCGGAACTCTTTTCCTTGCCATCAGGGAGGGCAGAGTGGGCATGACACTTTCAAAACTAGTCAGGGGTGGGTGCAGAAGGCAAGATAAGGCTCAGCACCTGGGTAGGCAGACACTCAGCCCAGTCAATCAGAATCTTTCCACTGCCTGTTTCTAACCATGGGAATAGGGTCCTAAGCATTTGGCACCTCAATGGGCTCCCTTCTGAGTCAGGAAAATTTGACCCCTGCAAATGAATGCATGGTGGCATCTCGTCTTGCCATCGAACAACTGTGAGTGTCCTTCAAACTCTGTGTGTGTGTCCTGGGTAGGGTGTGGACTTACTCCTGTGCCCTCCTGAAACTACTCTTCCCTTCTGATCGCCGAGGGGATAAAGAAACTTCATAACTGACCTTCTGGGTCTGTTCTCTCATCTGTGGGAAGTGCGAAGGGCCTGCTCCTTGCTTCCCACATAACTTGGAGGAAGTTCTTTCTCTGGTTTGGCCCTCACTTGATTGAGCTTTGTGCAGAATGAGGGGCTGGGCCAGCGAGTCTCTAAGGCCCCTTCTAGCTTTAGGCCAGAGGTCTTTGGTGCCATGGCTCCCTTTGGCAAGCAGCCTGGGAAAACCTATGGACCCTGCTTAGAATCATGTTTTTAAATGGTGACAATAAAAATAGAAAGGAAGCTAATTCCATTGGAATATGGATATTTTGAGGGGGAAAGCACACCTGGAGCTGCTGATTTAGACCCTAAGATCCCACTCCCCATGCTGGTGGAAACAGCCTCCGTTCAAATTCCACCTTGGATCCTTGCTAACCTAGCTGTGTGTCTGTGGGTAAGTGCCTGAGCCTCAGTTTCCCCCTCTGCCAAATGGGAGTAACCTCTCTGCAATTCCTACTCAGGTTGCAGTTTCCTCACGCAAAGGAGAAGTAGCCTGGAAAAGTTTTGCTTCATCTTGTCACTTCTTCTCCATCATCTCCCTAATTTAAAAGTGGCAACAAAATCAGACAAAATTCTCCCAGGCTACAGGGCCCACGTGCAGCTCTCTAGAACGTTCAGCACAATCAGCTATTCCCTTTAGGGTGTCGCACCCCACTTCTGTGTTGTGGTTTCCAAGTTCACCAAATAGGGCCCATGCCTACCTGCCTGGCCTCCTTCTCAAGGCCATGATGAGGGTTTAGTGACTCGATATGGAGGAAAACCCATTACCCAACACTGGTCCAGTCTGGAGACAAGCGGGACTTCTACCTAGACAAACACTAGGGCCACGATCTAAAGGCAACAAACATATCCTGTTGTGACGAGAATACTCGGAGGTGGTGTCTGGTAACAGACTCCACTCTGGTCCTTCTGGGACCATTTGCCGCTAGGCTACATCTTCCCCCTTCTCTTGGCCGCCCATGGCCACCCCAACTGCATGCCCAAGAACCATTTCTCGGCTGCCCCCACAGGAGCCTTCTTCAGTGCCCTGGGGAATGCAGCCTCTCAGGAGCCTTCTGCAACCTCAGCTGGGTTTGATTTAGCCCCCCGGATCCAAAAAAAGAGCTCTGCCTAAATAATCCCGGGAACACTATCCTGGCATTTAGTGGAGCACCTGAGCCTACTGCCAGGACACTGTCCTGCCCTGTCCTGGTGTGGCCTGAAAGAAATCTAGAGTAGAGGAGCAACCACCTTGAGGAACTGGCCACCCAAGGACCCAAGAGCTCCTAGGCAGCAGGGAGGAGTCCAGGGGCAGCCCTCAAGCTAGGGATTTTCCACAGGTTTCCCAAAGCTGATAGCATCAGAGGCAGGAATGAGAAATCCGAAGGTCGAGATAACTTAGGCACTCGCTCACCTGCAATTGGTTGACTGCTTTGGCTCACGAGTGGCCACAGAGTGAACCCAGATAGTCAAACCAAACTCAAAAGCCCTGTAAACTCGCTGCATCCTTTATCTCAACTTGGAAAGCTCTTGGATTCTTGGAAGTTATCTGAGTTAGTCATTGGACCTAGAGCTATCTATACCTAGAACCTCTTCCAAGATCTCTCATAGACCCTTATGGTTGGGAGGGTCCAAAGAGCACACCAAGAAAGAAGCCCAGGCTAGCAGGGCTGAGAGAGCCTTGAGAGGGCAGTCAGTACGACCCAGCGCCCAGCTGACTGCGGATCCCTGCTCCGGCATATGAGAAAAGAGGGGCATCTGGCTTAAGGAGGACTATTGAGGGAAAACCTTCCGGAGAGAGTCTTCCATTTGGGAAGAAGAAACATTGGCTAACTTCTATTTGGAGTCAACATCAAGCAAAGCCTGTCGTCTCTCCCCTCCCCACCCCCACCCCCCCTCGGCGCTCCCAGCTCTGCCCTCTCTAGGGCCAAGCCAGGCAAGGCTGAGCTCTCTTCCACATGAGAACTCATTAAGTCCTGCAGACAACTATTCCATTCTTCCCCAAGTCCTTTCTTCAGCAGACTAAGCAGCCCCAGCTCTTTTCATTGATCTCTATAGGACTTGATCTTAAGCACCTCTCTTCATTTTCCAGAGGACAGAAATGGAGCCCAGCTCAGCCAACGGACTTAGGTTCACGTCATGTCTGAGTGGTGGGAAACCTCAGAGAGGAACCAGTCCAGGCCCTGCACCTTAGGGAGGAAAACAGAGGCCCTGACTGTGTGACAGCGCCACTGAGGATCAGAAGCAGGGTTTGAAAACTCCACTCGCTTCCTAGCAGAGGAAAGGAGGAAATTAGCTCGGGCAGAAATCACCTGCCCTCATGGAAATCCCGCACCCGCCAAACTACACACCTAAAAGGGAGAGGGTGGAACAAGGAGCAGCCAGGAGGCGAAGGAGGGCAGGGGAGCCCCTCTGGGTTGGGCCAATGAGAAAAGGAACAACCGAATCAATCCCCGAAGAGTCGAGCGAGAATTCGAGTCACCTCAACTCAATCCCCTTCTGCCTGCCACCCCAACGGCCAAAAAGGCACCAGCTCAGAAAAGGTTAAAGCAGCTCCCTCTGCCCCTATTCTCCCTGGCTATCATGCCAGCCTGAATCTGGCTAATGGGGAGAGCTGGCACTCTCTGCCAGCCCTCCCACAGTCAGCTCTGTCCTTTCCTGTTGAACTCCACACACAGTCAAAAGGCCCACCCGCAGCATCTCCCTCTTCAATCCTGCCAAGGCCTTTTTTCCCACCATCCCGGCGACAATTACCCAAGCATCGGCCGGGCTCTGGATCCTCTTGACAGCAGCCGGCCAGAAGCCTGGGCAGCCTGAGCCTTGTGGGCAGAGATGCCAGGCATCTGTTGAAACTCTGCTGCGAGGTCGGCTGGGGGCTGGGAGGGGATTCGAGGGGCTGGTGCTGGGGGGCTACTTGGATGGGAGAATGCCATGGCCGCTGCAGAAGACAACGTTTCTTGAAGCCGGGCCCGAGCGAGCCCCTACCCCGCCGCTTCATTTGTACCGCCATGGCCCAAAAGACAAAGCTGAGTCTCGGAAGTCACCAGCTCCCCGTGGTACAAACTCCTCACTAGTGGCAAGGCCTGGCTGACAAGGACTCCCAGATAAAATCCCCAAGTGTCTCAGCCACAGTACTATGCCACCTCCTCCCCGGGCAAGCATCCACAGAGGAGGGCTGGCAACAGTCTCTGGACTGGACTCATTCAGAGGCAACAGAACGATTCTGGAAGGGCTCTGCTAGCCCAAAAGGGCTGTGTCAGCCCCTAGTACCATCCCCTTTGAGGGCTTTGTGCCAGGCTTTTGCCTGGAACACAGAGACTGAGGAGCCTGGTGGGATGAGGGAAAAAGAACTAGCTTTAGAGAGCAGACCGAGGCTGAGCTTTTAAGGGAGAAAGGCTCCTCAGTGCCCCTGCTGGTTTAACCTCCCACCACCACCAAAAAAAGAGGCAAAGAAGTTGGAAAATCAAACTGATCGTTGGGCCGGACCCTACAGTCCTATACTCCTATCCATGTGGCAGTGGCCTCGTCTAGCCCTTGACTCGTTCCCGCGAGAACCTGTGATTTCCCTGGTAAGGGTACTCCCTTCCCCTAATGCTGATGACTCCCCTCACACGTAGACACATTCACCTGAGTGGACGGGCTCAGAGTTGCTCGCCGGACCGTAAGGACTCACCGGATAGAGCTCATACCACACCGGCGCAGTCCCTAAGAGCCCAGGGCCCTTGGGTGCCAAGAAGAGGCATTGGAAAAGGAGGGAGCAGACACCTGGCCCATCCCAATGAAACAAACCAAGCCGAATGGAAGCTCTCTTGGGGTGGGGACTGCCTCACTTTTGTCTTTTTAGTTCTCGAGCCTGGCGCACTGCCCGGAACGTAAGCAGGTGTTTGAGAAATGTTTACTGAAGTGAACTAAATGGAATTTCGTTAGCAATATTTCCCTATGTGACTTTGGGCCCCAGCAGGCCAGACTCACAAAAGACTTGGAGTAGAAGGTCAGTTGAAGAAAGCCAATCTTTTGGTGCCTCAGTTTCTCCATGAAATCCTACAAGATCACTGCTTCATTGAGGCATAATAAAGGTAGGCACGTGGAGCGAAAATGCTACGTCCATCATCTGCTTGAAACCTTCTCATTTTGACTCAGCCTACAACTGCTCCCGTCCCCATCTCAGATGCCCCTGCCCCTACTCTGCTGATGGTAATAATAAGAGCTGGCATTGCTATACTGCTTTCCGGTTTGCAGGGAATTCTATGTGTGCAGCACATTTGATCTCAATTGAGAAGACTGAAGTCACCCTCTGAGTCGGCCCCACTCCCGTTCTCCCCTCTCTTGTCCCTCTGCTCTTGGCCGAGCTAACCCCTCTCCTTGGGCCCTCGATGCCATCCCTTCCAGGAACCTGTTCTACCCACCATTCCCCCTTTCTCTCATCTTCACTGGCTCCTGCTTCTCATGCCTACCAACCAACCTGCTCAGGGCTCACCACCCTGCAAACATGGCAACAGGAGTCTTTTGCTGGCCTTGCTTCTCCTCCACTGTGCATCCATCTAGCTCCTCACAAGAGGAGTCTCCACTTGCTGCCTGCCCCTCCTTCCACCTCCTCACTGCTTAGCCTTATGCTCTTACCTCAGTGCTCCTCTTCCTCCCGAGGGGTTTCTGCAGCCTAGGGCACTGCCGAGCACGCTTCCCCTGGCCCCACCAGGCTACTGTGACATTTTCTCTCTCCTGACTCTCTGCCCTGTCTGGATGCTTCTTTACTGGTTTTCTGGTCTTCCACCTCCCACCCCTACTCTTCCCCAAAAGGTCTCACCGCTCCCCCTCATCCCACTCTAATCTGTCCTGGGCACAGCTGTGGAAGGCTTCCTAGGTCAGTGGTACAGCCTCCACTTATACAAGCTCCCCATTGCCTAGAGGGGAAAATGCAGAGTCCTTGGCCTGCGATTTGTCCCAAACTCTCCACCGTCAGGCTGGGCCTGCACAGCAAACTTAGCTCCTCATCCCCTCCCCGTTAAGTGGTTTGCACCATTCCCAAACCCCCAGGCTGGATCGCTGTCAGCCTGCTGAGGGCTTGTGAGGTAGAGGGAACTTCTAGGGCTCTGCAAAGTCACTCTGCCCAAGCGGGCAGAGGCCAGAGCAGTACCGTGACAGGCCCAGCAGCCAGCAGCTCCAGAAGGCCAGGGCTCTCAAGGGCAGCAAGGACTCTGCGAGATCCAAGGCCTTTGTTTCCCCTGGGAAGCATGGATTCCTCAGGCCAAAGGAAAGCGTCCCCAAGCAGGGGTCTGTGGAGAAGAACAGCAGTCTCTCCAAACTCAGAATTAGGGGTAGCCAGCCGTGGCTGCTTCCCTAATACCATACGAGGGAGCTACCATCCAGGTCTCATCTGCTGCTGGAGGGGCTGGGAAATGGAGTGTGTGTGTGTGTGTGTGTGGGGGGGTACTGGGAGAGGAAAGCCAGTTGAATTTTCCTAAGCTGTGGTTTCAAGGCTGTATATAGACTAGCGGTGATCAGGCCTGAGAATCTGGAAGAAATTATGGGGCCTCTGAGATTTTGCTGAGTAGGAAGTAAAGCAAAGACAGGATGTAACACACACACACACACACACACACACACACACACACACAACCCCCTCGGGCCCTGGGCCGACTCTTCCAGCCAAAAGCTGGCCTTCAGAACTCCACCCCCTTTTACAACAGAAACTTGGAACTTCTGGACAACATACAGCTGGTAGTCCCTGGCTAGCATCATTCAGCCAGGCTGAGTGGAAGGGGTCCTGGGAAGGGAGCCAGGAGACTTCAGGTTTAAGCCTGGATTTGCTCCCCCTCTCTGTAGAACCTTGGAAAGGTCCCCTCCCCTCTCTGGGCCTCCATTTCCTCCTCATTTGGTGGAACGCTCTAGGGTCCCTCCCGGCTCTGACAATTTAAGTCCATCACCTTGACATCTTGAGGCCCCCTTATTCAAGTGATCGCTCTGAGAACTTGGCCACCTCCTGGGAAGGCCCTCAGAAACCGTAACCATGCTGCAGCCCTGGCCAGGCTGAAGCCGGGAACAAAGAAATGATTTCACGGAACTCTTTTGCTGAAGCCAAATCAGTGGGAATGCAGATGCTCACCTCCTAGGATCGGGCTCTTTCCATGAGCACAGTCTTGCCTATGCCCTTGGAGGCTGCGGCAAACCAACCAAGCTTTTGACTTGATGGAGTACCTCTGCTAGCCTTTCTGCTCCGGTAGCACTTGCCCTAGCCCCTCGCTTGCCCAACCTCTGCTCTCCCCCGCTCACTCAGGGTGTAAGTACCAATGGATCACCCCAGCTCTCAGGCCACAATTGTGGTCTATACTTCTCAGGCTTGCCCTTCCTCCCGGGGACTCTCCCCAGGCTTGGGACATGCCTTTGGGCAGGCTGAAATCCCTTCTCTTTCTCTTTTCCCTCCCACCAATCAACCCCACCTCCAACCCTATCATCTGTCCAGGTCCTTCATCAGCTCAGGTCCCAGAGCTATTGGAGTGGCTGCCAGCAGCAGACCTTGCCTCCTTCCCCAACCGAAATGACGAGGCACCATCTTTCCTCTCCGCCATGACATTCTTGCCTTGTGGCCAAGAGAATGAGGCCACTTGCAAGAATCAGCCTTGGGAGCTTTCTTGTACTAGGAATTCGCCGCTTTTCCCCTCCTAACCCTAACCAGCAGGCTCAAACCAAGCCACCAGAGGGATGGACAACCTAACCCAGTAGGCATGGGCACACAAGGACCGCTCTGACCTTTTACCTTACCTTTCAAGGGTCTTGGCCCTGCCCCCTTCCCGGACACTTCCAGACTCACTCGACATCATGCCTTCTCTACTCCACCCATCACCTCTACCTTTTCCCCACAAGCAACACGCGGTCTTCCCTAGAGTCTCCTGGCTCTGATAGGTGGCCTTTTGCTTTGTCTTCCCCTCACTTCCTGTTCTGTTCCCCTTTCTGGTTCATCTTTGCCCATCAGACCATGGGACTATCCTACTTTTCTGTATTTGTACATCCAGCCCTGAACCCAGTGCTTGGCTCAGAGTAAGTGTCTGTCTGACATGAGCCTTATTAATCTACCTAAGCCAGGATGAGTATAGGGTGGCCACAGGACACTTTGGGTCCTTTTCGAGATACTCTGTGCATGTACATCTCGTATCCTCGGCCAAAGGGCCGGGTCCACGTGTACTCTGATATCCCTTAGAAGGCGCACACCTAATGGTACCATCCTTCTGGGAGGTGGCTAAGCCCCAGGAACCACAGATATGGGTGACAGAGCTCCCTATCTCCTCCTGCCCCGCCCCCCCAGGACCAGACCGTACCTCATCCTCCAGCTTTACCACCTTGGCTTGGGCATTGTTCAGGGCCTGGTCCCGGATTTCAATATGGCGCCGCTGGTCCTCATTGGTGGAGCGCACTGCTGTCAACTCCATCTCCAGCTTCTCCTTCTCCCGCTGGCTCTCTTTATCTGGCAGAACAAGAAAGAGTCACTACCACTGCTGCCGCCGCCACCATCCTGGGCCAGACCCAACTCCTTGCCTCACCAAACTGGCACAACTAGCTCTTATTACCATTGTTTCTATGAGGATGCCACATGGTACCAAACTGGAGAGAGTTGCCTGGAACAGAGCTCTGGGCCTACCTGTGGGGCCCCAGCCAGGACACTTCTCTCTTTGGGTCTGGGTCTCCTCCTCAGGAAGAGGCGACTGAGGTCTGCCAACTCCATGGGGTCATGAGGCCTCAACTGAGATCAGGCACTCTGAGAACCATAAAGCCCTATAGAAATATGCACTGCTGCTCCACTGATGGCTCTGAATGTGCCATAAGAAGGCGAAAGCCAGAGAGGAAGGTTGGAGGCAGAGCACTGGGAGGTAGAGAAGGAGGCTTCGGGTCCCTGCACCTCACTAAGCTCTTACATATCATAGGCCAGTAAATATGATACCCAATAAAAAGCACTTGCACCCCTAATCCCACCCTTTCAACTGGAACATTACTTCTGAGCTGTGAGCAAAGCTGAAATTAGGTTTTCCCTGGAGACCAGATGTTGCTGGGCCTGACTGTTCGTCCCTTCTCTCCACCCTGCCAATTTCTGCATCTGTCTCACTCTTGGGAACTCATTCATCTTTCAGAGGCCTGGCGGCAGAATCAGAAGGTACCCCCTGCCGCCTGGTTAGTTCTTCCCCTAGTGGGACACTGGGGGAAGAGAGGAGGCCCCCAGAGCAAGGCTAGAGGGAGCCATTATAACTTCTCCCCTCTCCAGTCCCCCAACACATGAGAGAAGCCCCAGGGAGAGCTGGGATGAAAAACCAGACCAACAAATATTTCCTGCTCATTGCCCAATGCCTTCTCTCATTTTCTGTGCCTTTGGCTCTTAAGTGTCAGCTCCCAATGGGCTGAGAGGGTGTGGGGCTCGAAAGAGGGTGCTAGGACTTTGGGGTTCCCATTTAAACCCATGTGGGAACACCCAGACAGCAGGTACTCAAAGACCTGGTGCTCAACTACCTTCCACTCTTTATTCCCTAAACTGTAAGGGCAGAGCAGAGGATAAGAGCAACAGGGTGGCACAGTAGGGTGCCCCCAGACCTGACCAAGGGAGCAAAGGAGAAACTGGAATTTTAAGATCCATCTTGCAAACAGGATCTCCGAGAAGATCCAAAGGAATGACTAGAGGTTCCTGTTGGGGCCTTAATGGACGTGACGACAAAGTCACTGGGATCCTGTCGAAAACGGTCGCAACACAAATTTTAACGCTCAAACTGCTGTTCAAAATCACTTCTAGAAAAATCGATGAAAAACTAAGACTAAAAAACCAAATCGACACCCCTCCCAAGTCCACCCTCGCACACGAATCCCTCCAGAGCCTGCCTGCCTGTTTGCCTGCCTGTCCCAGGGGCCAACGACAGCAGTTGGAGTCTTTGCCAGCTTATCTCCCAATTTAGCACCTTGGCCCTATCTTTAAGTGACCATGTTAGGTAGGTGGCTTGATGATCATTTACAAGTCTGTTTTATGAGCTCATTTGTGGGTCAAGTGTTCTCTCTCTCTGAGCAAGCCCTGTCCAGGGTGGAAAATTCTTTTGGAGGCACGAGCTATTAGAGCCCTAAGACCTTTTCCAAGCAGGTTAATAAAAACCTGGTGTGAACAGGTGGGAAGCGAGCAGTTATCTAAGTTGAGGACTGAGCTCAGCTCTTTGGATTCAAGCTCCCTATCAAGTTCAGGCTGGCAAGGAGTGCCCTTTACTTGGGTGCTCAGCATCCTGTGAGGGCGCAATGAGTGTCACCGTCTTGTCCTGTCCTCTCTGAAAGTCCAAAATGCCAGCCTGAGGCACCCTGGGCAGAAAGGGAGGGCCACCCAGGAACGCCCCATCTAGATGGCCTGTCTCTCCTCTCCTCAGCTACTTCTGACCCGGGGCCAGAAGGAGGGGGAGTAGAGCTTTGCCCTTTTCCTTCCTTAGGGCCCTGTTCAGGGAGAGAAACCAGCTTCCGGTGTTTTTCCAGAGGAGAATACCCAGCGTCTGGAAAGGGGTCCTCTCCTGGCCTCTCATTCGTTTCCTTTATTCCAGGGTTGGTCTGACCATGCCCTCCCTACTCTTGAGCACCCAGCTCAGTCCAAACCAGCTAAACTCATGCTCTGACTCTCCACTTAAAAGGGAGAAAGAGAAACGTAGGCTCCATTCTAGGATGAGCCGTCACGAGACAAGGCCCTTGTTGGAGGCAGCCCCACATTTCGTTTCATTCCGGTTTTAGTTGGGAGTTGATGGAAGGAACACGGGGCCAAGAGTCAGTACTTTCACTTCTCTCCTAGCTTGTGCAGGGCCAGGGGCAACATAGGCTCTCCATAGCCAGGCGTTCCCCCTCTCCGCCCCTCAGCCTCCCTCGCCTTAAAACAAAGGTTCACCTCACAGAAGTAGAAGAGACCTTAAATGTCTCTCATTCGGGGTGAATGAAACCCTAGAAAAATTAGTTAATAGATATGTGGAGGAAAATAAATGGGGACAAAAAGGAATACACCACCTTTTCAGCAGCACGTGGTACATTCACAAAGATTGACCGTGTACTCGGGCATAGAAACATGGCAAAGGAAACTGAGGCCAGAGAGTAAGTGACCTGTCTAAGGTCCTAAATAGGAAGCTGCAGAGGTAGGTTCGGAACCCAGGTCTTCTGACTCCAAAGTCAGTCGTCTCTTGCTGTCCCTGGAGGCCTCTCTCCCCATGATTGACAGATTCTCTTCTCCATGTTTCACAATTCCTACCCCATGAAACCTCCCCAACCCAGAGCGGGGACAGAACTTCAGGGTACAACCTCCCCCCTGCCAACGGACAGAGTCAAGCTAAGCTCCAAGGGGCTTGTTGGGCACAGTGCCTCTTCTCTTCCATCCCACGAGCATGGAGCCCGAGAGACACAAACTTGTCATGCTGTGGCCTCCGTGGATCCCATCTGTAAAGGCGCCGAACACACCTTACCAGGAAATATGTTTTTCACCCCTGGAGACATATCTAGGCAGGCTATCAAAGGGCCCCCATGCCCTTTGCTCCAAGCCCCTTCCCTAGCCAACAAAGCAAGGCTCCACAAACCTGGGACATCCACTCATCCCTGCTGGAGGAGAGACTTTTGTCTTCCAATGCTCTCTCCCTCGGGGAGCCAGCTTGGAGCCTGAGCCAGGAGAGAGCGAAAGCAAGCTCTGGCCCCTGATGACACCAGAAAAACTGCATTCCTTTCAGAAAGATTACTGACAAAGGAACAGGCCACTTGGGGAAGAGGTGGCTGTGGGGGGAAGGGGGGAGCCCAGCTTTGAGACCAGAGTCCAACCCTGGGAGCAGAATCCCAGGGCTGCCAGACCCAAGGCCCAGAAAGCAAGGCTCACTGAGGTGGTTTTCAAGGCTGTTTCCACTGCTCAAGGCCCATGTGGCGGCTCACTAGGGCAGCATCAGCAGAGAAGGGACACAGGCTTCTCTGGGCACCTTTCCCCTCCTCCCCATGTGATTAAGGCAATTGGAAGGAATTAAGCCTTGTGTGGCTGGGTGGGGCCCATTACGGACTCACAGAGAGGAAGGTGAATTCCCTGTTACCAACCAAAGGGCATTTCAGAGACAATGAAAGGCTATTAGAAGGCAGGCCCAGCTCCTCCCTCCCCAACCACAGCCCAGCTCAGGCCTCAGCAGGGTAATGTCCTGCCATCATCCAGTCACGGCTCACGGCCCTTACTCCCGAAGGAGCCCTGCTCGGGGACTTCCACTTCGACAGGCCCAGCGTGGGGAGAGGGGGCAGAAGCTAGAAGATAGCCAAGAGAAGAAGCTTTGTCTGAAAAGGCTGCCCTCCGCCCGGCCCGCCCTTCCCCTTCTCCCCAATTCCCATCCTAGCTCTCTACTCTCCTGACAGTTGGCCCCAGCAAGGTGGCCGGGCCAGTCTGCTTTCCGGCTGCATCGGGGGAAACTCCATCCAGGCGCCAGGTCCCACCCGCCTGTCGCCCACCCACTCACTTTGTGCAAAGAGCTGGGAGATGGTCTTCCTGGTGTCCTCTGACCCCTCATGCTCCTTCTCAGCAAGCTGCTTGTTGGCTGTCTCCATTCTCTCTGTGGGATTGAAGAGGGTCACTCAGGAGAGACCTTCGCACAAGCTTCCCACCACATATGCTTCTTGCCCCTTCGACACCGACCCTGCCTGAGATAAGCTCGTTCCTTCTTGCCAAACCCGGGAATAGGGGACTAGAAACATATGACCCCAAACCTGAACCCCTGAAGGAAGTTGGCCCACCAGGGAGGGAGAGGGAAAGACACATGATGCCTCCTCCTCCCCCCAAGTTGTGAAAACAATCAAGCACCAGTTGGGTCCCCGGCTTCCATGACCTAGGAGGAGGGGCCTCAGGAAGCTCATCCCCAGGGCAGCCCAGAACCTTTGGAATGTTGGAACTGGCAGCAGCTTGTTCAGCTTGGCCCCAGGGGGCAGAACCAGCCACAGCAGGGGGAAGATGTGGGGAGCCAAATTCAGTCTCCATGGAAGGAAAAACTTGCTGACCATGAGAACTGCCAAACGTGGTCTGGGCTGCCTGGGGACGCAGGCCCCTAAGTGGGTTCACCTACATGGGTGGGCGGCTCTAGGAGGCCGGATGACCGCTCCTTAGGGGCACTGTCTGAGGGCTGCAGTCATAACGGGGCCTCCCTGTGATTGTGGCAGAGGAGTGCCATGGGGAGAGAGCAGGGCTTGGTGTCAGAAGACCCAGGTCCTAACGACAACTTTGCCACTTACCGTATAAGTGGCACTCCGTGCCTGACACACAGTAGGTATTTCCTAAGTGTCTACTGACTAAGTGTGACCTTGAACAAGTCATTTGGCTTTTCCAGCCTCAGTTTCCTTCTCTATAAAATGAGAGAGGTTGGACTTGATAGTCTCTAAGATCTCTTTCAGCTCTGGCCCTGGGATTTTATGAAAAAGGCTGAGAGATCATTTGGTCTAATCCTGCCTCTCCCCATTTTACAGAGAAGTAAATGAGCTTGAGAGGAAACCAAGGACAGAAGTGCTCAGCTTCGGTGTTGGAAGGGATTGGAGCTGTGTGACCTCAGAGGAGACATGGAAGTTCCCTGGGCCTTGGTCAAAGGTTGGAGGTTCTGTACAGTCCTATCTAGCCTATGGCCTCGGAAGCTGCCCCTTCTCTTGCACAGCTGCCCAGTGGGGACCTGGCCACCCTAGCACCTCAGGACAATTTCAATCACGTAGCCCTAAATATGCTGCTTTGCAACCTTTCTCCATTGCTTCTAGTTGGGCCTACTGGGGTCAAGCAGAAGGGCCGTAAGCCCAGCCTTCTTCTCTAAGGTAGTCCTTTGATGTCCGGGAATGGTGGGTGGAGCTTCCCTACGGGTTCTTTTTCTGTGGCTCAAATAACTACTCCCAGGATCCTCCAACCCACCCTCGCCTAAGGGATTCAGTTTTCAAGAAGATAGGACTCCAAGGAACCCTGATCCCCCTTGCTTCCTGCTCCTGGCCTGTAGACTAAGTTAGAGGAGAAAGCAGCGAGGACCTACTAGAGTTACCCAGCCCTTCCTGTCAATCCTGCTGGGCAAGGGGGCACACTGGGATAGGCCAGGGAGAGCGGCAGCCCAGAGGTATACCAATTCCTAAGGTGGGCACCTTGGTTACTTCAAAGCAGGCACTTCCAAGACCATTCCCCAGCTTTGTGGTAATGTCAAATCACCCATTCTTTCACTCAAGAGACCAAGAAGACCCATCAGGAACCACGGGTTGTCCAAGGGAAGGGCTGCCTATGCTTGTCAGGAAGGTTGGGTGACAAGGAAGGAAGTCCCTCAGAGGGCCTGCCCCATTCCTTGCCATGTCTGTCTGTCTGTCTGTCTCTGTCTCTCACTCCCACTGGGAGCAGGGGCCCCAGCCAGGAAGTGCTTGGCAGAGGGCTGTTCCCCTTGGGGCCTCCCAACTCTTCTAGTTCATTTCTGAGCTCCCTTACTCTAGGCCTGGCTATCTGGGCAGGTCACTGTCCAGTTGGAAAGAAAACGAGGGGCAGAAGAAAGAATTCTGGACTTAAGAGTCATGAGCCTCAGATTCAAGTTCTAGCTTGGTCCTAAAAGTGTGACTTTTAGGTAAATCTCTGCCCCTCTCTGGACCTGTTTCCTTCCTTTATAAAATGAGAGGGAGGAACCTTGACAGTTCTAAATCTATTGATCTTCCCTGACGTCACCCTCAGTCTTTCATTCCCTAAAATTGGCCACTGTCAACCCGGTCCGTGGCCCATTCTTCAGCTCTTTTCCCAAAATGTCTGCTAGTCTGTTGACCAACTGCTATGCCAGCCTGCAGGGGCTCTCACCTCGAAGGTCTCGGTTGAAGTCATGGAGTCTCCGGATCTCTCCCTCGAGCTTATTTCTCATGGCCTTCTCCAGGGTCTCCCGCTTGGAAGAAGTCTTTACCAGGTTTTCATAGGCTTCCGAGACACGCTGGATTTCTGTCTCCAGCTAAAAAAGGGACCCAAACCAGAAACGGACTTAGCAGTCCCATTTTGGGGCATAGGAGGGAGAAGAGTGGGTCGGCCTCCAGCTTGGTCCCTCAAGACGTTCAGGAAGCGAGAGTAAGCTAACGTGCCCACCAGGGTTGCTCACTGGCCCTTGTGGTTACAGGCCTGGGGTCTGCAACTAACTCTGCTGTTCTCTGTGTACGTGCCCTTAGACAAGTCATGACCATTTCTAGACTCCCTCAGCTTCTTCCTCTGCAAAATGAAGGAGCTGGACTAGATGGTCTCTCTAGTCCACCTCCCCCAGCTCTATGTCTATGGCCCCGTGATGGGTATAGAAGCATATCTATGCCCATCATGCACCTCTCCATGACCCTTCAGCTGAGCCGCACTGATTCCCCTGGCATGCCTATTCCTCCCCCTTGGGACCCAGGTTAAACTTGGCTCCGTCCATCCTCCCCATGGAGATCAAGGCCATCCCTCGGCAAAGGAGATGGAGAACACGGAAGGACGGGACCGGGGGAGGACACGGGCCCCTGCTTTGCTGACGCCCTGCTCCCTGCCAGCAAATGCAGAGCAAACACTCCCTCGAAATTCTCCCTCTACCAACCCCCAGCAGGGCACTAGCTTCCTCCTCCAGGCAAGGCATCTTGGCAGCCCAAGACAGATGTCAACCATTAACCAGCTTGGCCAACTCAGGAAGGTGAACCAGAAGCTGTGAGTTTCATGGGAGAGGATGCAGATGGCAACCACACTGAATGACCACTACTATGTCTCTGCCGAAAGACCTGAGGGCCAGCCCCAGTTGGTCTGCCTTTAGGACCCTGATCCGGCGTTAAACAATCAGAGCCCTGCAACTTCTCCTTCTGGGAGTCTCCTAAGGACATAGGCAGTAAACAACACCACAGAGCCTCCCCTGAATAGCTCACATGGGAGGCAAGGACAGTGAGCCACCGGAGTTGCTTGGTGCCCAAACGGGAGAGGGGGAGAAGTTGGCAAAGGCACGGCTCCATTCACTGGCCTCCATGAGAAGTCAAGAGCCAGGGGGCCTGACTGGTGGGGCCACTTAAGAGCACTGGGCCTCAGATGCATAGAGACTCCTGGCCCCAAGTTGTTACCAGACACACGGCTTTGGAAAATCCAAATCCTGCTATCCTCCCACTCCTCGCCAGACCCCCTAGTTGGGGGCGGGGAGGGGTTGCAGCAGGAAAGAGGCTCTCCCAGCTTTAAAAAAATCATACTGAAACTGGAGCTTAGGGAAAAGATCTTGAGGAAACATCTAAGGAATGATGCTTCGTTTCCCACCTCCAAGGCTTTGCACTTTGCACTGTCCCTCACATCTAGCATGCTCTTCCCAGTCGGAACTCTACCTTCTGCAGCTTTGTCACTTTGTCATAGCAGGTGTCTAGCTCCAGGCGGAGGGACCGGTTTTCCTCAGAGAGCACCTCCACCATCTGCTGGGCTCTGAAGACAATGGCATAGGGGTCTGACGGCATGGGCTGGTAAGGTGAGGATAGCTGCTGAGCCCGAGGCATGGCAGAGTAGGCATCTCCTGGTTGCTGCTGGCTTGGATTGGGCTGGCCCTGGCGGTAGGATTCCCCCTGGTGGCCCTGGCTAGGCAGGAATATGTGCTGGGGCCTGGGCAGGAGAGAGTTGGGCTCTCCCTGGTTTTGGCTCAGGGGGTGCTGCTGCTGCTGCTGCCCTGGAGATGGCCTGGCTGTTGGTGGCGACTGTAACAGGTTCAAGGACCCCAGTGATGTCACAGAGGACGTAGGGCTATGATGGTGAGGGGTCCTCGACTGCAGGGAAATGTCCTGGATTGGCCTGAAAGGCATGAAAAACACATTGGGCTTGAGTTCGTTAGCAAAGAGGACAGGGGAGGGGAGAGGGGAGTGGGGCGGCAGGATGGGGGTGGGGGCAGAAGGGTCATAATCCAACCAATCGGTGCAATGAAAACATCTAGTTCTCTGAACAGGATGTAAACAGAAGTCTCCATGCATTCTGTCTATACACACCAGTCATGTAGGAAGGAGTTTGGAATCAGGGTTCGAGTTGGAATTAGTATCAAATCCACTGTCCAAGGACAAGTTAATACAGAAGAAAGCGCCTGCTTATAACCCCTCTGTGAGGGGCACAGCACAAGTAGCAGCAGCTGCAGCTACAGTTTACAGATGGGGAAAGTAAAGCTCAGGGCTTGGAGGGGGGATGAGTTAATAGGATCTGAAGCAGAATTTTAACCCAAGTCCTTTCTAGGCTCCAAATCTCTCTGAACTATTTCTGAATATCTCTCTCGATTTCCCGTCACAGCCCCTTCTCCCCAAGGCTCAGGCCCCACCTGTGCCAATGGCCCAATGTCTAGAAAAGGCTACTGTCCCGGTATAGGCTTCGGTTTCTTTTCTGGAAGCAGTGGGAATGGATTTTCACCAACGGGGCTGTACTCCAGCCTTCCCCATTGCTGGGCCTCAGTTCTGACTGATGAGTGATTCAGCCCTGCCATCTGCTCGGGCCTCTAAAGAATCCTCTCTATTGCCCACCCTCTTCACAGTTGTTCCCAACCCAAGGGTCTGAAGCTAAGTCTAACTTAACACCGCAGACGGACATCAAACCGCAGAGGGCATCGTCACATCCTAAGGTGCCCCTCATCAGCTCGCCAAGCATTTATTAAAGGCCTAGGGCAGGGGTCGGCAACCTTTTTGGCCGTGAGAGCTATAAATGCCACATTTTTTAAAATGTCATTTCATGAGCGCCGTACAGTGCTCACAGTGCCGCTCCTGTAACAGCGCCTGAAAAAAAATGGACTTTATGGCTCCTGCAGAAAGAGCCATACGTTGCCGACCCCTGGCCTAGCGCATCTAAGGATCTGGGCCCTGGGAAGAGAACCTGCACATCTTCCCAGTAGTCTCCTAAGGGCCAGACCCAGAAGGCGACTCCAAAGGATATGCCCAACCCACCAAGAGCACAGAACAGCTACTGCCCAGTGCTTTGCTAAATGCCAGCCATGGTACTTATCGGTGAGATCACCACCAGTGACGGCCAAACATGGCACTGTGTCCGATACCATCAGCACCGGAGGGCAGGAAGGGTACTTCATCATCAGCTAGACCAAGTCTCCCACTTTACAAAAGGGGAAACTGAGGTCCAGAGAGACTGTGATTCAGGTCCAAGGTTCCATGGTGGGTAGATGGCAGGGCCAGGACTACTCTTACTGCTAACTTCAAGGCCTTTTGCCCTATGGCCCTGTGAGCAGTCAATCTGACGGCCATCTGCATACAGGGCAAGTTCCGGCGACAAAACCGTTGTCCCTTCTTTCGTGTGGGGCTTGGGGCCACATGACTAGAAGGACATAAGGTCCTTGAGGGCAAAACTGTTCTGCATTTACCTTAGGGATGGCCAGTGCCCAGCACAAAGCCTTGTCTATCCAAGAAGGTACTGGTCGGACTAAGGCAGATTAAGAGCAGTTTCTAGCGTCCAAGAAGTATTATTTCCCAGCAATGGCATGCACTCTACAAGGGAGGGCATGAATGACGGCAGCTGGAGGCCTGGACACCCCCTCAACTCACAGATACTTGGTTTCCACGGGCTTCCTCAGGAGGGGCCTTAATGATAGCTCTTCTTCCTTCTCCCCAGCCCCGGGATTCAGGAGCAGTCTAAGAGCATACCCTTCCGATTCTCTCTCTTGGCTCCTAAGGAGCAGAGCACAAATGCACACTGAAGTGCTGACTGCGGAAGTGGGGCAGCGTTGACTTCTCTCTTGCTCAATGAGGCCAGTGACCTGTCTGGGCCACCCTAGAGCCCACCCCTCAGACTTGGCCAAGGGTGAAGCAGGGGATCCCTGAGAGCCGCTTTAGACTTTGTTTCCCAAAGAACTCCTGCCCGCCACACTTCAATTTGCAGCTAAATTTCTTCAGCAGAAAGCCTCGGTTTGACCATCACCCAGATAGTCAAGAAGCAAAACCCTCCCAGAAGCCACCTCATTGCAGGCAAGCTGGAAGCCAACAGTGAAGAGTTCCGACAGTGCCCTGTGTACCCTTCCTTTCTGAAAACTCGAAGCCTTTAGCATTTACCCTGGCCGAGCCTGGGAGCCCTTTCCCACTCAAGTACTTGGTGGCCAGCCTAATTTCCTCTTCAGAGTTCTGCCATCTTTGCTCCTTTCTCCTCCCCCCACCTGGGTAGCTGGCTGGGGAATCTCCCCCAATCAGCAGCTACCTCCTAAGAACAGCTCTCCTCCTAGCCGGCCCCTCCCAACTCTGGAGGCTTGGGGGCAAATCACTTAACTTGGTGGGGGGCACACCCAAAGGTAGAGGGATTTGTGGATTTGCCCCAAGCCTAGGGAGCAGGTTCTGCATGGAGAGGTAAGGAGGAGTCCCTGCCCTCAGGGAGCTTAGAGGCGGAGGGGGTGGAGGGGGTGGGGCAGAGAGTTCCTAAGTCCAGGCCAGCCGCACCCAATACATTCCTACCAAAGATGGCAGCTTTGGTACTTAGGCTCACCCAGTGGCTCAGGTGGGCACTCTAGGGCCTCCCGGTGTGGGAGATTCATGCTGTGGGCCTGTATGGAAGGGCAGAACGCTCTAGCCCTGGGACTCCACCTAAGGGGGGTGTTCCCTTTCAGGCCCGGAGCCCAGGATAACCGAACCAGGCTTCCCTCGGCCCTGAGGGGTCACCTCACAACCTGGGCAGGGTTTCTGGTGCCTTTGCCCCCGCCCCCACTCTCAGCCCCCCCAAGCCCCAGGGCACGGTCTGGCTGATCTGGCCTCTCCCCAGGGACAAACTGAGAGGAAGCCGCTGCGCCTCAGTTTCTCCGGGCTGTAAACAGAAGGGAAGAGTACTATAACACAGATCTCCATTTACAGGTTCTTGTGAAAAGGAACAAGGGCCTTCCTTGCCAAACTCCATCTGGATCCCAGCAGCCACCCAGCTGAGAAAGGCCGAGCAGCATAAATTCAGCTTTGGGGCCAAAGGGAGACCCCAAATCCCCTCCCCCCTCTCCCCTCCGCCAGCGCGCGCGCAAGGTCAAAAAAGCAGCCCACCTGGCTAAACTCCCCAGGCCCGAGCAGGCGGAACAGCCCCCCCCCCCCATTGCCACACTAACCATGCAAAGTAAGCAGGCGCAGACAATAGCATCACATGACCATGATCCCGGGGCACTGCTCCCCAGCAGCCAGAGTCCAGTCCTAAGCAGGCGAGGGTCCCCAGGGTGCGCCGCCGCCGTCAGTCTCGTCAGTCTCTCTCCGTCTGTCGCCGCCCCCCCACACACACACCCCCTCACACACACAAGGTCTGGGCTCGCACGCACACTCCGCACCGGCGCACAGGTGGCTGGGAGCCCAATCTAGCCTCCCCCCAGGCAGGCCGCGGCGGCGGCTCCTTTCTTTCCCAGCCCCTCAGGGGTGAATCAGAGAGGGCCGGGCATTCCCGCTTGCACAAACTGTAAGGTCACTCCGAAATTCCAGCGAACAATGGCTGAAAGAAACCTCAGACCTGGGCAGGAGTTCAACAGCGGAGAGGAGGTGGCCGCTTTCTTTGCAAACAAAAATAATCTTTCTTTCTCCCAAGGTTTTCGCCTTTTCTTTGCCTAACAAAGCATTCAATCAATGGCCAGCCCTAGTGTGCAGAGAGGGAGCTCCGCAATCAAGGAGGACAAAGGTTCGGACCTCTTCCGGCGGCGCTCTTGCCCGGACTCCCATCTGGCTCCCGGGTGCGAGCTTTATGTTCCCGCTCGCGCTCGCGCTCTCCTGGGGGGACTCTCTCGGTGGCCCGCGCTGCTCTAAAGGGTCTGGCCCATTCCAGAGTTCTCCCCTTTGGATTCTTCCTCTTTTTTCTTTTCTTTTCGTTGGGGGGGGGGGAGGAGGGGAGGAGGAGGAGGAGGAGGAGGAGGGGGAAATAAAAGGATTCTTTTTTCTCTGGAGCTAATCTCCAGACCTTCTCGGAGCCTCCATTGCTGGAAGGATTTAGCCGCAATTTGCTCAAGGGTTCCTCTCTACCCCCAGCTCTGTCATTTGCGGATTAGGGCCCGAATTTCCACTTCTAATTGGTGGGCTTCCTGGCAGAGGCACCCACGAGGCAGCCCAGCCTGGCCTCCTTCCGCGCAGCCCCGCTGGCCCACCACGCCCTGCCTGCTCTCTCAGCCCCTGCCTCCGCCGCCCTCTCCCACAGTCAGAGTCCAGTCAGAACAAAGCCAACCGCTTCCCCACCCCGAAAGCGAGGGGCCTAGGTCTCAGGGGCGCACACAGGGCCACACGAGGCATACCCGCGCA